>NW_015150680.1:732728-733358 GCF_000732505.1 Cyprinodon variegatus | reverse complement strand
GTGTGCAAAAATGAAGCAGGAAAGAGTTATTAACATGACAGTCAACTCCTGCACAAGTCAGCAAATACCTGTGTGAGACTGACAGCTATCTGAGCTCAATTCCTGTATGGAGCCACTGAAGCTCAGAGAGGGTGAAGTTATCACAGCCAATGATTGAAACTGTGAGACCCTAAAACACAGGGCAATAATTGTAATTCAAGATAAATATGAAGGGTGGCAGACATTATCAGAGTTCAATTCAATCCTGCATCAGGTGCCCTGAACTGGGCTGGTCCAGTTATTAACCCATCCTGTGCACAACTCCAATAGTACAACATTAATTCAACAGCACAGGATACAAATACCATAACATGTTTAGGGAATATTAGGGGAAACTCTTTAACCCTTTATAGGGCACTCAATGAAAGACTTTAAATATCTAAATTTCAAGCAAAGAGTGCAGAGCAAAAACTGAAATCTAAGTAAGTCAATTTTTCTTAAAAAAGGTGCATTTTTTCTTGAATTGAGAAGGTAAGTGAGACACTTTGCAAATGGAATAAGAAATTTACATTTAAAAAAAGGGGGGGGGGTGCAGTCTCCTATTTCAAGTGCATAATAACAAAAATAATCTGATTTTAAGGATAATTTTTT
>NW_015150680.1:712851-732660 GCF_000732505.1 Cyprinodon variegatus | reverse complement strand
ATATATATATATATATATATATATATATATATATATATATATATATAGTCATATGTTTATATTACTATTTTTTATGCATTTATTCATGTTTTTAAGGCTGGACTTTTAAAAATGAAATTGTCTAGAGGTGTTTTAAACGAAATTTCTTTTTGTTGACACAAATTGACAAAATAAATCTTCCTAAGTCTGAGATAATCTGCATGCTCGACTTGGTTGAGTTTCAAATGACTGATGCAAAAAAGTTTGACCCACATATGTTGTAACTTTACACTTTAAAGTTATGTTAAGTAAACATGCAGACAAAACACAGCAGAAGCAATGCGAGCGGGAACAGCGTGTTACTAAATATCACCAGCTGCAGAAACGTGGCAATTAGACCGAGGAGTCCAAACAAAAACAGCAGCGAGATGCACCACATTGGGACTGTTTGCTGCGCGCTGGGTCTGCATGGAAAACTTACGATCGACTCCGAAGAACAGCCCCGGAAAACCAAACAAAAAACACTCGATGCGAGGACAAAAAAGGGGAGTTAAAAATAAAAAGTTGAGAGCGGAGGGATCCTGAGGGGGAAAAATGGCCGAATATTTTCCCAAAAGAAGCAGCAGAGAGCAGGCGCAGCGTGGGCTGAGGAGCGCAGCTGTCAGATAGGACTGCCTGCAGCGGGACAGCGGCTGATTTCCTGCCCAGGGGCGGAGCTAGATGGGGGGCCAGGGGTGGCCGTGCCCACCCTTAGCCAATCATTCGCCACCCCTGTGGCCGCCCCTTTTTCTTCTTCTTCTTCTTCTTGTGAGGTTTTATGGCGGTTTGCAAACTAGTGTAAAGTTACCACCACCAACTGATAAGGAGTAAAGCAAGGAAACAGGAAACGAATCACGACAGAAAAAAAAAAAGTTTAGCTTAACCCAACATAATAAATACTTAATCATATATGCCATCATAATTTTTAATTTATCTTTAAGTTATCATCACTCTGCCAGTTTCTGATGGTCCTATTGGTTTTCCCATCATGCTTTCCACCATTTCCCAGTTTAAATCTCTCACTTCAAGATATTTTTCTACAGCGTTCACTATTATTTTGATTTTTTTTGGTTTTTCTTGTCGTCTGTGCACTACAATTAATCACTTCAACCATGAAAAGGACAAAATCTTTCTTTTTAACAATCAGTGAGTCTTCAATGTTGAGAAGCTGTGCCAGAGATTTTGAGTTTGCCATGTGCTGAATGGTTGTTTTGGGCCTTCTTTTTCTTGTGAGGTTTTATGACAGTTGGCAAACTAGTTAAAAGTCCATTACTGCCACCAACTAGTAAGGAGCCAAGCAACGAAACAGGAAACAAGAAAGAAAAAAAAAAAAGAAAAAAATAATAGTAATTTCCAAACTGATTAGCTTAACCCAATTTAATAAATACTTAGTCATATTTGCCCTCACAATTTCTAATTTATCTTGAAGTTATTGTCACTCTGCCAGTTTTTGATGGTCCCATTGGTTTTTCCATCATGCTTTCAACCATTTCCCAGTTTAAATCTCTCACTTTAAGATACTTTTCCGCAGCTTTCACTATTATTTTTATTTTTTAGTTTTTTCTTGTCGTCTGAGCACTACAATTGATCACTTCTACCATGAAAACAACAAAATCTTTCTTTTTTTTTTTTTTTACAATCAATGAATCTTCTGCCATTTTGGGACGCTACTCCAGAGGTTTTGAATTTGCCCTGTGCTGAACTGTTGGTTTGGGTTTTTCTGACTGGGATGGGATCCTTTTTGCAGCTTCAGCATATGTTATGCCAAGCTCAAATTTCACTTTTCTTATTTCCTCAGACCTTTTGCTTACTTCACATCCGTGATATGCAGCAATGGCCACCCTTACCATTTTCTCCCCCTCTAATACAGAAGTTGGCAGAAGTAATACTCTCAAGAGGAATATTTAAAACATTTAACAAAGCACAAAAAAAACCCAACAAAAACACTGTGGTTTATTATGCACATCAATATACTAAAATCAAATATGATAAGTACAGAATTCATAATTTTTATAATTTTATTTACTATTTCATATATGTTTCATGTTGCACGACTGTACCACAAAAATTTCCTAGTTGTGAACCTCTTCACTAACAATGGCAATAAACCCGATTCTGATTCTGATTCTGATTCATGCTTTTTTCAGAACTAAATTTTGTGTTTTATGAGGTAAAGCGAAAATTATGTATCTCTGCAAGTCATCTAAGAGTCTTCAGTAAAATAACTGATAAATAGCTATTTTAATAAAATGTATTAAATAATCAATTTATGTAAATATTAATACTTGTAAATATCAATTATATGCTGAATGATTATTGATAAAAGTAGGTACGTAGTGACAATGGAAAAGATGTTCGCCAAAAACTCAAACCTCAAAGAATTGTATCCACTATACCTTTTATCTAGAAAGCACAGATGTTTAAATATTTATGTGTCTATTTTTCGGCAAAGGTTGTAGAAAAGTATAGTTAGTCTTTCTTTACAAAATATGGATGTTGTGCCCTTTAATCATATCAACTATCAACTTTCGGCCACCCCTCAGTTTACATTGTTTATTGCCTGGCCACCCTTATAAAAAAATTCTGGCTACGTCTCTGTTCCTGCCTTCAGCTCCCTCCTTCCTCTCCCTGTGGTTCAGATCAGCCCACTGTGCTGCTCAACTCACTTCTACTGTTTTTTTCACATGTAAAGAGAGGGCTGGCACTGAAAAGGCTACACGTCAGCTGCTTTCCTTGCGATATTATATCAGATGCACAGCAGCTTAGTCTTAGAAATAACGATAATCTGAATTTTACTCACTATTATTAATTATTGGGTGTCTGTCATGTCAAAAATGCTGTTTTTTATCACAAAAATGGTCATAAATAATGAAACACTGATCATTTAAAAAAAATAACTAAATCAATAATAAAAAAAAAAGGTAATAGAAACTACTAGTTTTTAATTTTGGAAGCTTTTTATCTTGTTTGATTTGAAAATATATATTTTAGTAAGCCTACATATGAGGGTAACAGCTGTTTGTGATATCCCTTAAGGGCCAGAGACCTAATGTAGCAGAAGTACACCATAGCAAATCACATTACACTGTGTATGAGCAGTCAAGTGTCCTACTATAATCCCCTATTTTGAAATTAAACACCCTTTTAGACACCCATGTTTGTAATTCTTGTTGATTTTCTGTACATTTCTGGCATTAAAATGTGCTGCAAAAGTTCTTCATATGCAGAAGATGCTGATGATTCAACTGAATAGGAAAAGAAAAAGTTTCATTTAGAGTTTATGGTCCTAATCATAGACATCAAGTCTACCTAAATCAAATTAAGATGAACATGAGTTTAATTTAATAAAACCGTTTTACCATTTTGAGTAAAACAGAAGCAGTTTATGTGTTGGAGCTGCAGTTCCTTCACTAATAGGTTGTTCAACTAGTGACAGAGGACATGTTTAACCTTTTCTTAAAAAGTTATACAAAATAAATCAAGCACCAAAGAAAATGTTATGTTTCCACACATCACAGGAATATATATATGAACTTTGAGTATAATTTATCAAGAAAAGAAGCCTTCGCATTCCTTTAGTAAATCCATATTATGAAACCTTATACAGCTTTGAGCAGGACAGGAGCTGAATGTGGAAGCTGCTGCTGCCTGTAACCTTATCTCCTGGATAGGTGTGTAAGATCTGCTTTGAATCTTAATCTAAGAAACTGAGCTTCAGCAGCCTTTGGACTCTTGAATAATTGAAATACGTATTTGTTACAGTCTGACATGCGGCCAGGTGTTTGTGTGGAAGCAAATAAGATTGTGTAACAAGCACAGGCGCAAAAATGTATGTGCTACAACAAGCGATCCTCGGTTTTACTGTTTTCTTTCTGATCCAAGATAAATAGGGTCACAAGACCCAGAGAGGTTAGCATGTGTGCAGAAGGCTGTGGTTTGATCAGATTATGTGTTTACTAAGACTGAGCCTTGGTTGACTCTTCAGACTGTCACCATGATACAAATTTAGAAAGATAGTGATTTTTTTAAGGAAAATGGAATGCTTTGAGTTTTCTCTCTGTTAATATTAATTAAACTTAAACTACTGATAAGTAGCAGCTTAACTTTGAACTGCTAAAATGACCCAGTTAGTCACCTGACTCATTGCACCCAAATGAAAATCCATAGAAAGAATTGAGGATCTCTGCACACAAAGGACCCCTGCAGCCTTTGAGATTTGCATCTTGTTTGGAAAATAATTCAAAATCCCTTTCAAGTAATGCATGCGGCTAGTTTCTTTATACAGAGGATAATCAAGCTTTCACCACCGCAGATGCTTCTCCACAAAATATCTAATATATTTCTTCTGTATATGTCTGTGTTTTCATGCTTATTCACAGTTTTACTTCACTTTCATACTTATAACTTCCTCTAATTTGCCTTAATTCCTTTCTATGTATGGATTAGCTGAGTTGTTGGCAACATCTGCTATAAGTTACCTTTTTAAGCTGAAAAAAAATCACATAAAGTCAGCACTTGAGAAACATCCATTTGCCCAACAAAAAAAAGTAATTATTTTCCACTGTGTAGGTCAAAATTGACTTTTATTTTGAACAGATCACAATAATGTTAAAAAGCAGTCTTCAAAAAGAGTGATGGTTTGAATCGCCTGGGCAAAACTTATAAATAATCTATATTGTCATGAAACTGTGAGGAAATTTTGTAGAGACTCCTTGCTTAGGATGCACACATAATAGAAATCCATCCATCCGTCTTCTCCTGCTTCATCCATCTGAGTCACAGTGGGGCTGGTGCCTAGCTCCAGCATGGGCAGAAAGCGGGGTATACCCTGGACAGGTCACCAGTCCATCGCAGGGCAACACTGGGACAGGCAAAGCACACACTTAAATCTAAGGACAAGAGAACCCAACTAATAATGATTTTAGGAGGAATTCAGAACCAATGCATTCACATGGCGAACATGCAAATTTCATGCAGAAAGATCCCAGAATCGAACCCAGGACTTTCTTGCTGCAAGGCAACAGTGCTACAAACTGCACCACTGTGCAGCTAATTTACTGAAATGAAAAACACTTGAAGAAAAAAAAATGCACTTTTTAGAATATATATAAAACACCCTTAGAGGAGAAAGCATAAAATGCAAAACATCTTCAGAGATAACTCAGAAGAAAAACTCTTAGAATAAATAATAGAAGTACTTGTACAGGATAGGAAACAGACTTAGAAAAGACATATGGATGACATATGGGCATATAGGGATGAAGTGTGACAGCTTGTACAAGTCCAGTCTAAATGAATAATGGTCTGTTTGATTGTTAGTGGGAGTGTTTCTTTTGTGATTGTGTTTGTCTGAGGGTGTTTGTAGGTGGGTCTGTCTCTGTTAAGATGGGGAATGTGGCTGCAGGGGGAAGGGTTTACGGTATATGTGGTACTTCTTCCAGGGGGCTTGTGTTTGATGACAGGAAAACCTGTGGCTTCATAACTTTGTGAGAGATTTTTTTTTTAAGTCTACTTGTGCTTGATTTAATTCAGCCAAAAATGCTCTGCTAAAATGCAAAATAAGCAGCAAACACAAACTGAAGGGCCAGTAAAAAACATTTGACAAACAGAAAAGCTAAAATATAAAGTTCTGATAAAATTTTATAGAAATCCTGCGTGTTCTTTTTTATCTTCCCTTCATTGGCTCTCTATTAAATCTAGAAAATAACTCTCTTTCTCATGTATAAAGTCCCAAAATAACCAAGTTCCATCTTATATCAGAGATCTGATTGGTCCTTATGTTCCTAGCAGACCACTTCACTCACCGTTTGCAGGTTTACTAATGGTTAGTAGAATATCTAAAAGCAGAATGGAAGGTGGATCTTTAGGTTCTCCTCTTCTTTGGAACCAACTACCAGTTTCAGTCTATGAGGGAGACACCCTTCTACTTTTAAGACTAAGCTTAAAACTTTCCTTTTTGATAAAGCTATAGTTAGAGTTGCTCAGATGTTGACTATAATTTTTAATATTTAGTCACATTTCTCCTCTACATATAGGTATTGATTCCACATTTACTGCAACTAATTATATGTGTTCTCTTTCATCCTTGACCTGAAAAATGGTTAGAGCTCATCTGCTAAACAGTTTGAGACTAGTTTACCAATACCTTCTGTGACATGAACAGTTTTTATAGATCAGTTCTTCTATGTTCATTTTGTGCAAGACCTGCGAGAGTAATTTGCACCATGTATACAGCATACATGCACATCTAGAAGGAGGGAATTCTACATCTTCAATGACTCAATGCAATCAGCATTAGTTTCTTTGGACAGAAAACCTTTAACCAATCTGTCTGTGTGATTTGATTGAGTTGAGATTGGTCAGGGCATACTTGAGTCATTTTGCAATGTTTCATTCGACTTTATTAATAATGGGACTACAGATAAATTGTTTTTGTCTGATGTGGTATAATAACTGCTCAGACTTCATCGGCTTCAACTTAATTCTGCAACAAGGTAGAGGAGCACAGTGGACCGAGTCTTAGGAACTGGACAAATTCATGTTTGGTTATCATCTGAACAAAAAAAGCAAAGGGAAAAATTATGAATGTGGAGGGGTTTTTTTTTGTTTTTTTTTTACCTCATATCATTATCCCTATAAAATACACCATATTAGACCTTACGAGTTGTTTGACAAAATATCTATTTAAAAAATCCTATATTTTAATTAATTAAGGTTAAGTGGTGACATTACTCTACAAGCAATCACAAAATGTGAGAAATATTGACCTCTTGTGGAAAATATTGGTCTGTACAGCATGGATAGTTAAAAAACAGAGGCAAACCTCATTTATATTAATTAGAAAGTCTTATTTTATTATAAACATTTTTGGCCTTTTTGTCATTTCAAAATAAAAAATGTCCCATTTACCGTATTCTACTGTATACCACAAATAAAGGAAAACTCCTGAAGGATAAGCGTGTCACTCATCAGTAAGGCACATCATCAAAGGCTCATAAGTTAAAACATGCATAATAAAAAAAAAGTAATGAACAAAAATAGCTCATCAAAAATGCTTATGAAAATAAAAGTCAAACATAATCTTATATAATTCAAACAGATCTTAATTTCTATCAGAAGTTTGATGCAATTCCTTAGGTCAAAATCTTTAAAAAATAAAAAAAATTTTAACATTAAACATAAAAACTAATAACATACGCCTTCTATGCTTCACTTCAATGTGAATTGAATTTGTTTTGGCATAAATTATATTTAGAAAAACCTGACTGCCTTATGTTGAATTGGATGTGTTTACACAATATAATTGTAACATATTTATTTGAAAAATATTTTTCTCTCTTTAGCAGATTTCATTTTCCACATTAAAAAAAGATCTTATCAATAAATATTTTGCTTGTTTGCAAAAATTTAAAAAACTAAATGCATTTCTAATAAACAATGATTTAAAAAAAAACATTTAGTAGAATTTAATCTGCCTGGAAAAAAAAAAAATTGTCCTTACAACAACACAGAGCTCAATCCAATCATTACTTGTTTAAAGAAATGCTTTAAGACTGTCTCATGTATTCATTATTTATAATAGTATTCATCTCTATACTCATTCAGTAGAAATACCCATGTCCTGTATTTATGGAACCATTATTTATCCTGCACTTGCTGCTTTTGCACTTCTGGTTAAACCTAAACTGCTTTTCGTTGCCTTGTACTTGTACATGTGTAATGACAATAAAGTTGAATCTAATCTAATCTAATGTAACATTCAGTTTTTTGAGTAAAAATACATAGTTTGATGAACACAATCCTGAACTCCTTATAAAACTGCTAAACCATCACATGTCGAAGATTTTAAACTGTCATTGCTGTAGAAACTTTGAGAATCAGAGCTTTGTCGCAGCTGCAGTTCTCTCTGTCACAGTCCCACAGTGGAAGAGAGCATAGCTGAAAGATGTTTATGCAGACATTTTATACTAAAAGGATATGTTATCAGCTGACTTTTCCAAAGACTTAGAGATGAAATCCCCCAAAAGCTCTGAGCTCAGGTACAATCACCACCATCATACATCAAACATGATGTATAACATGCAAGCTAAAGAGAAAACAATAAATCTGTAAACAAAAGCTAATAAACAAACAAAAAACTTAAAATAAAAAAAATCACATAAATGATTGAGGAACACATGTTGTGCAAGTTTCTGCATAACTTTAAAGCGTATTGCTACACAGAGCCTCAATAAATAACCAAAAAGATCATCTATCGAGCACCACACACCTCCAACATGTATGGAAACTCCAAATGTCCAGCTCAAAGGAAACTGAGCCTATCTGGAGCATCAAACTCACTGGAATGAAAGGGAATCTGTCAGTAAGTTGTCCTTTCAGGGTCCGTCTCTCTGACCCCACAGCCTCCTCGCACTAGAGTTCGTCCCTGTAAGATGCTGAGAGCATCTCAGGTGGAGGCGCAGCCCCCTTTAGTGTTTTATGGGAGCCCCTCCAATCAGTCCTTACAGAGTCATCATCCCACAGAGTGGAGGTCTCTGTGTCGCTCACCCACTGAGGATCACCGGCGTAGTGACACGGCTGCACCAGAAGAGGGCGCGTGCTAAAGGCTTGCAGGTTTCTGTTTGGGAAGTGGGATTTGTAGTCTTCACTGTGTGGAGAAGAAAGGCATACATTTAAACAGATTCTTTTTTTTTTTCTCTCCACAAATATTTAGTCTTATTTTAACCCTCAGAGAGAAATAAATAGGCTGCAATTTAGTCGGAGACCTCGGGTTTAAAAGCCACTACTTTACTATGAGCATGAAGGGCGGACAGAAGGACCAGAGCATGGGGTGCAGATACTGTGTAATCTTACTGGAGCAGTCAAGCATATCAAATGAGCCTCTTAGAGGTTAGAGAACAAAGTAAGATAGCTGGCTGTACGCCAGGTTTTCACACACTATGGAGCACATGCATGCAGCCCTGTAATAGCCTGGTCTGCAGATCCTGCAGCATGGAATGTATTTCTATTTTTGTAGTCACCATCTGATGATGGAGATATTTTCTCTTTAAGGAACTGGGTTTATTCAGGAGCTTTGAACTTTTGCAAAGAAAAAAAGTTATAAAAACAAATGGAAAAATCAGATCTATGGAGGGCTGCTGTCTATAAATGTGAGCATCATAAAAAGAAACATCTCCAGAAGGACTAAAGTTGCATATTACTGTAATTATATTTAACTTACAGCTTGCAGAAAGATGTTTAACAATTGTGTGAACTGAGTTTAGTTTTGCAAGGCTTGGGTAAAAAAGGATCATAGAGCCCATTTTTTTTTTTTTTTTTTTGTATTATTGAAGCCACAGAAGGGTCATAATTTTCATCCATCTGCAACTTTTTTCTTTTACATTTGATCACATTCTAACTGGAAACAGAAATCTATTCTTGAGTGATTTTGAGTTATAGACCAAAAACATGGTATAATAAAAGTTTAAGCGAAAATTCAATCTGGATGACTTATCATCTACACCTGATCCACCTGTGCTGTCCCTTGTTCAGCTCCAGCCAATCAACTCGCGGGCTGCACCTTTTCCGAAGCCAATCATCTGAGAGATCCCCGTCATTTAGCTCCTGAACCAGCTTCTCTCTCCCGCACACAAGCAAACTGTCACCCACCTCCACCCCTTCTCCTCCCTCACTCTCAAACTATTCTCAGTCCCACTTATCCTCTGGCTTATTCTACCACCAGTGTCCAGGCCAAAGGGAAGGCTCCTCTAATCCTTTTTTAGGTTACTTATCCAATCAAATGTTTATTCACAGCGTCAAAGTCTTCTGCCGCTGATCAGAGCATAAGACGCTCTGATGGAAGCAGATATTTGTCAATATCTGCTTCCATCTCCTTGAACCCCAGTCGGCCTCGGCAGATGGCTGCTCACACTGAGCCTGGTTCTGCTGGAGGTTTCTCCCTGTTAAAAGGGAGTTTTTCTCTCCACTGTCGCTACATGCATGCTCAGTGCAGGGGTTGCAGAGAGTAAGTCCTCGCGATCAGCTCGATAGAAAAATGTCGAAGAATGTGATTGTGTTACCTTTACAAATAAATTGAATCATAATTTTCTAATAGCAGCTTTTCTCTGTGTGAGTCTCTCCAGGTTGAATTGTGAAGTTAAGGGAAAAGGATAGTGATGTTCCTGATTTTAAAGGAAATTAAAGTCTCAACTGTGCATTTTAAATCAACTCTCTTTGCTCCGATTCCCCCTCATGAAACCCAGTGCAACTGAGTGTCTATATAAATGTATTTTGTAGAGTTTTTTTGTGTAAACTTAGTACAAACAAACTGATGGTCTGCAAAGGACGCACTGATTTGTCAGAGAATATCACAGAACTAAAAGCATTTAGCTGTACCTTTACTAAACCTTATTTCTACACAAGTGTAGCAAATGGGTGAAAAAGAAGGAAATATTAAAAGAAGTTGCTTTATTAAGATCAGACCAAAATGAATTATTTTTGTCTTGCATGCAAAAGGTATGTGTAGGAAGAACTAATAATGCACAGTGGTGGTAATCATGGCTGCATACAAATGAACTGCAGACTCTTTACCTTTTTATTTGTAAGAATAACTCTTTAACCATGCATCGTTTTATTTTGTATGCCACTCATGTGCTGATTTGTGTTGCTCTAACATAAAATCCTAATCAAAAGACAATGAAATGCTGAAATGCCACAGACATCTTTACAACGAATTGAAGTACCGGTGTATTTAGAAAGAAAATATATCAGAAAATAAACAGTAAAACATACTTACTTGGGATGTTTGTCATACATAATGGGAAGGAATTCGTCAACGGGGAGCATCTTAGAGAGCGGCTCAGCATTGAGCAGCTTTTGGGCTCCCTGCTGAGAGATGGCGTAGGACAGAGTCCAGTACGAATAGTCTGCCACCACCAGGTTCCGAACATTCTCCACCGCCTCCTCCTTCCCAGGATTCACCTGCTTCCTGCCAAGGTATCTGTGGAAAAATTAAACCAGGAAAAAACTGAAAAAGGAAAAAAAATCTAAACATGGGAGAATTAAAAGAAAGTGAAAGACATTGGATTTAATTCTTCGGTAACTATTCTGATCTATCCTTCTGCAAACATTTACTTTCAAACTGCTTTAAAACCATGTGTGATTAATTTTTAAAGTTCTCAGTACATTTCAAATTAAAACAAGCTGTCTTTGAGTTGTACGCAACACAAAAATCCATTAATAGTCAGACACACAGGAAGGAATTTAAACAGAGAACTTTTAAATAGTTGAATAAGTATATATGTGGTGTTTTAACACCATCCCTTTTATCAACTTGATGCAACCAATTGTGCATTGCCTTATTTCCTCCCACCCCTTAACAAAACCAGAACCAAGAGGATAAGAAACTTCTTACATTAAATCCCAGTCCAGCTCCACCTGCTCTATCTCCTCAATTAGCCGGAGCACTCGGCGCTTGAAGTTTGCTTCAAAGCGAACGTCATCTTCAAAAATCAGAGCTTTATCCATCTGCATATCCACAACCTAAAGAAAAAAGGAAAAAAAAAATAAAGTCAACATAATATAATAGGCTTGTGAGACTGCTCTCACTTTCAAGATTTACTAAATATCTTATTTATGGGGAAAAAATATTTAAGTGTATTTGTGTGTCTTTTTAAATAATATGATATTTGAAGTATTCATTAAATCTACAAGATTAATCATAAACTGGCATAAGGCAAACAGTAAACAAAATTACAAAGCAAATTATATATATATTAATAAAAATATAATATATAATTAAAATTATTAAATCAATGCCAAGGGAGAATCTTTTTTAAGGAGACAAAAAAATATATATATATATTTTCTCACACACACCAGCCACTTTAGTATGTACACCTGTTCATTTGAGCTGCTCAAATATTGAATCATTCATTTAAATGGCAGCAATTTAAGTCAATTAGACATCTGGATTAGTTCAAACTGAGCATCAGACTGTAAAGGAAAGGGGATTTAAGTGACTTTAAATTTGAGCATTGGTGCCTATAAAGTCAAAAGATCTCAATAACATAAAACATGTTTGAGTTTGAAACGTGGTGAAACAGGAGATCAACCCTCTGAATGTACAGCAGATAAATCTGTAACAACTGCATGACTCTTTAATGTCAATATACTTTTATCTACCATTCAACACAAAAAAATTGGAAAAAAAGATATTTCCCATCTCATAATAAAACCTGTTGCACCCCTCCTTAACTCTCCAACTCCCTACACTAAGATGGACTGATTCTGCCAGCTTTAGGATCAGGATTCTCACCTCCTTCCAGATGTAGTAGTGGCTGAGGAAGCAGCCCACTTCTCCCTTGGTCAGGGTACGTCCAGAGAAAGGGTCGTAGTATCCTGGCAGAAGGTCCACACCCAGGAACTTAATGTCACTGCTGTTCAGTGCGCTGCAGACACACGCAACAAGTAACAGAGGAAAGTAATGAACAAATACATATTGCATTTAAAATAAAAACAAAATGGATTCAGCGATCTTTGTCACATAAGGTGCCATTAACGCTGCATTAAAATGAATAAATTGAGGGTGCTATTACCAACGGTTCAAACATTTTCTGTTCAGAGCTTGGTTTTTTCCTTTTTGACTGAGACACTTAAGGAACTGCATCAATGGATATCTGTCAGGACCCTGAATGTGCTTACTTTCCATCCACAGCATCCACCACTTTGACGTCAACCTCCAGCTCATTCAGGGAGTACAACATCCTGTCTCTGCGGTCAGGTCGGCGTCGCAGGTTAATCAGATAGATCTGGAGAAAGACTGCAGCTTAAAAGCACGCCTCCTCTATCCCAAAACTATATGATTCCATTAGGTTACAATGTATTTTCCTTCATGATAAATTACATTTATTTCTTTTTCCATTAAAAAACAAAAGTTTTACACATATTATTTTTTTTTTTAACAGAAAAGAAAAAAACTTTTAACCACATACCTCATCAAATCCCATCAGGTCTCTCTGCTTCGGGAACATGTGAACATACCGCGAGGGATACATGGCAGGCCCATCAACTTTAGAACAGAAACCAGATTTGAGTTAGAAGAGGAAAAGCAGCATAATAATACAGGTTTGGTTGATTAGATTTCAGTAATGTAAGTCATTTTTCAGATGTTTTACAGTCTGATGCTTGGTTTCTTACTCAGTGACTCCAGGTGGACGTGGACAAAGTTTAGCTGATCGTCCTCCAGTGTGAAATAAGGTTTGGCCGGAACGTTCAGGTAGCCATAGCGCTCCTTGTTGCACACATACATCTGTATCTCTACACAAGCAAAAAGCAACTTTCAGAATGTTATGGGCTTCATTTCTTTTTTTATCTTTTTGTCTAAGAGTATAAAAACATAATAAAGAAAAGTCTTAGGGAATTAGACAACAAATTTGGTCGCCTGTGATGAAAAAATGCGATTCCCACATCACAATAAGATATTAATAAAGCTGCTTGTTTTACTCTAACAGCTGCATTAAATAAATTATAGACATGAGCTTTTTCTCTTCATTTCAAAAAGCCTCCACTTCAACCACTTATGGCGAATGACTTTTGGTAAACAGCCAAAATAAACATTTAGTCTGTATTGAGTTTACAAACCTGCAGCACGGCAGGAGAAGGCAAAAACAATGATGTCATCATAGGGCCATGAATAATCTTTATGAGGAGGGTAGAAAGCCAGTTTCTTCATGTCTTCCTTCCGCAGATCCAGCAGCAGCGTGCTGTGGACCATCGGCACGGGGAAGCAGCCATGTCTGTGACGGTAACGTGTTGGGAAGTACTCTGCCGTTCGGCGATAATACCCCTGAAATAAACATTAAAAATACCTGCAGTGAAAAATGAGCACTGATGGTGACTGTTCTTAGATTATAAGTCCGAAGTGAGGAAATATTAATTTTCGGCAGCTTCTCCTCACCTGTGGAGTGATTCCACACCAAAAGTTGGAGTACGCTCCCTGGGAATCTAACATAGGGGCGATGACTGACTTGTTCTCTGCAATCAGCAGGTTGAGAGTTTCTGGGTTGGTGAGGATGTTGTCAGTATCAGCATACTGACAGATAAGCCATAGAGAAAAACAAAGGATAAGTAAATCAAATAAACTTTTAATGGTTTAAAAACCACCTGAATATAAACAAATGAAAAAAGACGATTTAAAGGAAGCTAGAATCTTAAACTGAAGATTGTAAAACATACCAGTATGTAGTCGGCCCAACGCTTTCTGGCAAAGTTCAGAGCTGCCTGCTTCAGCTTCATCACATACTCATATCTACTGTTGGGCCAGTGCTTTGGACCCAGCTCTCCCACATAAGACCTAGAAAAGAGAAAGATGTCATCAGAAGACACATTTTGATTTTGGTGTAACAGTAAGCTATTGATGCACAAACTGGAAATGATTACATCTTGTAGTAGAGAGTTTCTCTTCTTTAAATAGGAACAACAAGACATGGGCCTTGGAGGAAGATACGCTCTCTGAGAGTCCTGTTAGTCTATAACTGAGTTAGACTGAGTGATCCTAAAAGCTGCATGTATTTCCAGTACAAATCAAATCCTATAAGAGGTCTAAACAAACCAATCTTAACAACCCCCAATTTTTTCATCTTTTTTAAAATCTGAAAAAAGGAAATGTGAAACGTTCATTATAAGTTACTTATATTTTAGAGTGTTAAAGGGTTTTCTCTAAACCGTGTATATGTTATAGACACCTGTTCAAATACAAACCCACACATTCCTCAAAACATTTGATTAAATGCACCTTAAAGATGTGCGCTTTGAGGAAATCTTTTTATACAGAATCATTCTGAATGGATTTATGAGCAATTTTTCACAGCAGAAACGTCATGAACAATCAGAACAGAGAAAACCTTCGAAAGACTTTCAGCAAAGTTAAATGAAATGTTGCTGCTGCTAAAGAAAAACAAAAATAAACAGAAGAAAATAAGACTTCTTCATTGAATGCTGTTCATTACTGTTGCATTATTGTGTACACGCAATGTGAAATTTATTTTTATTTTGATTACTGTGTAAATAGTTAATGTACCTTGAGGATAATGAAGAAAAGAAACACGCTTGTCTCTTCTTTAAAAAAAATTTTCTTTCAAATCTATAATCACTGGCCACTTTATCAGGTATACCTGTTCAGCTGCCCGTTATTGCACATTTCTAATCAGCCAATCATATGGCAGCAACTCAGTGCATTTAGGCATGTAGAAAAGCTGGTTTCCAACCATCTTTAGCCCGTGCTGAGGTCTTTATTGGATCCACTGCAGGTTGCCTACAGCCTCTACCTGCTGCACCGAGCTCAGGCCCACCTGAAGAAGCCTGGGAGAACGGTGAGGATTATTTCCAGTGCTTTTATTACCAAACAACCAGGACTTGTGATGGAGCAGCCAGAACAGTCAGGAGTGAGCAGTGTCTCTGACAGGTTGGTCTACACAGCATGGGTGTGCTACAGGGAGCTGTGTTAGCACCTCTCCTGTTCACTCTACATAGCAGACTCATGCATCAATTGCCCTGGCTGTTCATGCATAAGGTACGTCTAAAGGTACATTCAGGGTAATCTAATTAGCTGCTGGTGGATTGCTAGAGCTGCAGACTAGAGACTGACACGGGAGTGGATTTTCACTCCTGTCCCGTCCCACTCCCACAGAAAAAAATGGTGTCCCGTCCCGATCCCGGGCCAGAGTAGAAATCTAAATCCTGTCCCGTCCCACTCCTGGTGAAATTACTCCCACTCCCATCCCGCTCCGATTCAGAATGACTCCCGCTCCTGCACCACTCCCATTCTTGTTTGTTTTTTTGAGGGCGGGTGAAAAACTCAGAGCAGAACACTGTTGGTTTTTGGGTCGTGTAGTTTTTTTTGACTCGCATTATAGTGTAGGCTTCAAGGAAAAAAAACTATAAAATGGCGGCGCCGCGCCAGTACTGGATTTTTCTTTCTTTCTATTTTATTTTATTTTTTGGAATCGATCCTAGTTTATTTTAGTTACTATTGGTTTGCTCCCGCTCCCGTTAATGTTTAATCCTGTACCGTCCCAATCACGTGATCGTTACTAATACTGACTCCCATCCCACGGGAATCCCACGGGAATCTCGTGACCCGTGGGATTCCCGAAAAAATGTCAGTCTCTACTGCAGACCCACCACACTGACGCTAGTGAGCACTAATGCAATTGATGTCGAGATTTTGGAAAATTTATACGTCATTGAGTGTTCATCTTGACCATAAACTAGAAAGGAGCAACACTGATGCTCTTTTAAGGGAGGGTCAGGGCAGACTGTACCTGCTGAGAAGATCTGAACTGCATGAGACATTTCTAAAGACTTTATTTGACTCTATGGTGGCATCAGCCCTAATTTTAGGGTGGCGTATTGGAGAACCAGTTTATATGCTACTGAGAAGAAGCGCTGGGATAAGCTAAATACGGGCCCTGTGATAGGATGTCCCCTGGATACAGCATAGGTGGTGGGAGACAAAAGGACTGTACTGTAAAATGAATAATATCCCTTTTGGAAAATGTATCATACCTTGCAAATAAAACCACTGCAGAGCTGGAGAGACATTTTTAAAACATTTAATGCTCCAAATGGGCTCAACAAGTTTTAAAACCATGCAATTACATAGGTTATTTTTCTCTTTCTCATGCATACTATCATCTGCTGTGTCCCTAATCTCCTCAATGAGTATTTTGTATATCAATGCCTTTATCTGTACAGATATTAACAAGTATTTGTCCAGTTTTGTACCTGCTCTGAAGCTGTTTTTCTCTACAACAATTCTTATCCCACCTTTCTGTAATTAAACTCCTACTTTTTTTCTTTTCTTTTTAACTATATGTATTATTCTTACCTGAATTACCCTTTTTTTTAAATAAATAACTGCTCTGTAATTTTTTTTCTTTCTGAGGTGTCTTTTTCATTTCTGCTATATAGTTTAACTTTCAGTCTTTCACATATAATTCTGTCTTGTACATAATTTTCTTCTAACTACTTCTTTATACCACTGCCACAGTGTGACTCTATCCTCATTGTGGAACAATAAAGGTTTTTTTGTTCTGTCCTTTTTTTATTCATGTTTACAGCTACCAAACTGCAATCAGTAGTTTTCTTAGATCACAGTCTAGCAGGAAGTTTACTTTCCATTTGGGATCAATAATGTATCTTTTGAAATGACTGAACATCCTGATAAATCTGGACTTACGTTGGCTGTTCCATTGGCCTCCACTCAACATAATGGTAAAAGCTCTGCATGACAGTCAGCCACTCTCTCAGCATGGCTGTGGTGTTGTCCGAGTTGTGATCTGTGGCCGCCCTGGTAGGAGAAAATAGAAATTTAGAACTGATCTGAAAAGAACTTTAAGAATGTATGAGGAACAGATTAGCAGTCACATTTGTTATAAGCTATAAAAATAATTTACTCCATTCCACCACCTCTGTGCGGAGAAGCGAATAAGAACCATTAATATAGAGGCTCTTTTTTTCCAGGCCGGTCCCTTAATGAGGGCAAATAATTTATAGCAAAAACTCCCCATTAGAAATTATACGCCTGATCAATTTAATGTGGAAAGCTTCTCTGGTGCAATACAAGATTTTTATTAGAGATCCCCCATAATTTGGAATGTTTCATACTTTGGTTTATTGCCTGAAAGATTATGTTTCTGTCTATATATTTTAGTAATGAGCATTTTTATCTATGCTCTGTAATCTTCAAAATATTTATAAACTCTAAATTTTGGTTAACAGTTAACTGTTGGGTCGTTAATGAATGGTTTCCCATGTTATAGCACATCAAGGTTTCAAAAGGTATGGATTTAAAACATTTAAAATCTTAACTATTTAAACTCTTTAAAGAGTAATTGCAAGGGAGGGTTAAGTTTTCTCTTTACTGGCCCTCCCCCACCTGTTGCTATATATTGCTGATCAGATTGCATAGAAAAAGGCTATAACAGTCTTTCGTTAATTACATGAGAAAATAGTTTTGGATGTTTGGAAGGATTTTTTTGTCACAGAACACAGAATCAAACATGGAGTAGAAACTAAATGTATTAAAACTATGCTTGACTAGATACTCAAACAGATAGTCCCATAAATAACCCATAATGTCAACTTGATACTTTTAGGTATTGCTCTGTAAAAAAAAAAAAAATGGGGCAAACGGTCTTAATACTACACACCTTACGTCCACAACCACAAAAATCTCTAAAAGTCTATTTGAGCTTAAATTTCTAAAAGCAAGAAAAAAAAGTTCTAGATACAAGTGTCAAACTGTTTGACCATCTTAAACACTACAGCAGAAGCTGGGACTTTGTTGTTTGAAAGAAATTTGATAATTTTATATTTGTTTTAAATTGTTGTGTTAAATTCAGTGATACTCTTTATGTTTTATTCAAAGTTATCAAACCCCAAGAATTTCAGTCCAGCTAATTTTTCATACTGCAAAAAGGAGCATGATAAAGAGACACTGCTCATGTGTGTACAAAACTCAACAATCAATACATGGAGTTTTACTGAGGTATAGAAGTTGTTTTATCCTTTTTAGATTTGGCTTTAATGCAATCACAAACTATTATGTATTTTGTGGGGTTTTTATGTGATAATTCAAACAAAACAGCACCTAGCTGTGAACTGAGAGAAACTGAGATTTGTTTTTTTCTTCTTCTTTTCCCTTTTAGGAGAAGTTGCCACAGAGCCATCTGTCTCTGTCTGACTCCAGCTTCTGCGTTTTTTCAGTCACATCATCCACAGTCATGTCCTACTTAATTCCATCCATAAATCTTATTAGTCTCCCTCTTCCTCTAGGCCTTCTGCCTTAAAGAGAACATCCACATCTTGATCTCTGTGCAGTGTTACTTTTCCAGCGAACCTCACATTTTGGATAGACATCAAATAAGTTTGGTCTTATTTGACTAGCGCCATCTCTTCCACATATTTCAGGATTTTTTTGTTTTATTGGCATACACATGTAGCATGAAACAGTGTTTTTATTGTCATTCTTCTAACTGTTGGAACAGGAACCATGGTGGCCATGCACACACAATAAGGAATAGGAGCGACCAGAGGTGAGAAACTAGAATGCTAACATCTTTGAGATCTCTTAATTCCCACCTACTGAGAAAATGGACCAATAATACCCTAGATAAATTAAATGACCTATTATAGACCTATATCCAATCTTCCTTTCTTCTCCAAAATTCTTGAGAAAGTAGTTGCCAAACAAGTCTGCAACCACTTACACCATAACTAACTTTTTGAAGAGTTTCAGTCTGGCTTTAGAGCTCATCATAGCACTGAAACAGCTCTGGTGAAGGTTGCTAATATCTGCATGGCCTCAGATAATGGACTTGTATCTGTACTAGTCCTGTTAGATCTCAGTGCTGCATTTGAAACAGCTGATCACAGGTTCTTTTAGAAAGACTTGAATATTTTGTTGGAATTAGAGAAGCAGCACTAGACTGGTTTAAATCTTATCTATCTGATCAATTTCAGTTTGTTCACTTTAATGACAAATCTTGCTCCAGGGTTACCTGTGGAGTACCACAGGCATCAGTGCTAGGACCAATTCTCTTTACTTTATATTTATATGCTCCCAATCGGTAGAGTTATTAGACAGCATGGGATTAATTTCCACTGTTATGCTAATGATACCCAGCTATATCTGTCTATAAATCCAGATGAAGCTAACCCATCACATAGATTACAGGCATGTCTCGAATACATAAAATCCTGAATGACTCTTAACTTGCTGCTCCTGAATGCAGACAAAACAGAAGTTAT
>NW_015150680.1:587803-711993 GCF_000732505.1 Cyprinodon variegatus | reverse complement strand
TTTGCCTGGTTGTGTGTTTCCTGGACGGGGCGGCATTTTACAGCTGCTTTTTGTATCTCTGCTTCTGTCTCCTTAAACCCCAGTCAGCATCGGCAGATGACCTGCTGATGCTGACTTCCTCTCCACTGTTGCTGCAAGAATAGTGTAAGCGATTGCTTTCGAGTCAATGTAATCAACTAGTTTTCCTTAGAAAGAAAACTTCGAATCAATTTGACTGTATGATCTGGTTTAATTGCAAAGTGTCTTGAGATGACGTGTTGTGAATTGGTGCTATATAAACAAACTGAATGGAATTGACAAATAGAAGGGCATTATTTAGTAATTAGGTGACCCTTGAATGCAACCTTAACTTCTGATATTTTCAAAAGCAAATGGGGTTGAGAATAAGAACATGCTACACTTTTCAGGTGTTTTCCTTTCCTGTAAGATTAACAAAACATGCACTGGGTTGCTTGTGTTTTAAAATCATGCACTATGTTGGGGTTTTACATAAAGCCCCAATTAAAGACATAAAGGTTAATGACTTAAACCTGACATAAAGCTGCAGGCATTGTTCCTGCACATTTACTTTAATATAGGGCAAATAAATACCACACCCCAATGTAGTCAGTAATCAGTGTAGTCCTGTTTCTCTGGCTGTGACTGGCTGGATGTGATTCATCTTCTAACATCTGAGCTGGCTTGGAGCTCATCTGCCTGACTGTGTTTCCTGGATAGGCCCGCCTTTTACAGCTGCCTTTTCTATCTCTTTTTCTCTCTCCTTAAACCCCAGTCAGCATCGGCAGATGGCCGCTCACACTGAGCCTGGTTCTCTAGGAGGTTTCTTCCTGTTTAAAGTGAGTTTTTCCTCTCCACTGTCGCTGCAAGATTAGTGTGAGGGATTAAATTTGAGTCAATGAGTCCATGCAATAAACTGATTTTCCTTAGAAAGAAAACTTTGAATCAATTTGTAAGATTATCAAAACATGAATTAGGTTGCTTGTATTTTAAAGTCATGCACTACTTTATGTTTATTGTTGAAACCTGATATAAAGTTGCAGGCATTTTTCCTGCACATTTACTTTAATATAGGGCAAATAAATACCACACCCATATGTAGCCACTAATGATTTTAGAGTTTCCAAAAAAAGAAACTGAATGAGCCAAAACATCAGGAAGAAATCAGAGCTCATTTCAAATCATCCAGTCAGCTGGAAGAGGAGCTGAATGCAAACTGCTCTTTTTCTCAACGCGTTTGAAGGATTTTGACCTTTTGAAGGGTATAAAGCAGCTAATCGAGAGCATGCAAGAGAAACCAACCACACAGAGATGCGGTTTTTGGGGTAGTTGAGCCTCTCCAAAGCTCCGAGGTAGTAAGGCAGGGAATGAGCGGTGTTCCTGGCTATGATCGCGATCACCACGGTGGGAGGCTGCATCTTCGACTCCTCCGGGAACTTTTCCGCAGCAAAATAACACTCAGCCTTTGAAATCAGTGTTACTAAGACTAAAACAGAAAATAACATGGTGGAGGCGGAAAAAAGCTGCTTCTCTTCAGGGCAGCGCGTAGACTCTTGTACGCGTCAGCAGTCCAAGAAAAAGAGGGCTTTCCCAAATAATCAACCACCTACTTTTTCCTATCGCTCAGTGAAGTCATGCAAACTTGGCTGGGTTTACTACTTCCGCTGTAAGGAGACATCTTAAAACATCACGATTAAGCCAATTAGCAGACATATAAGTTCTTTTCAGTTTAATAATTGAGACTGAAAGAACATGGAGTTCAATGATTGCAGCTCTGGTTGCGTTTAAAACTAACACATTTTCAATTTAATCGCTTATTTATCATGGCTTATGCTTCTATATAATCAAATATATGTTACATTGTACTTTTTTAATAATTTGTAACAAAATAATAATCCTGTGCCGATCCTGTAATTTGCGGGTTTTAATATCTTCAGCAGTTTTAGCAAACCACCAGCAGGGGGCGGCGTTGGTCCAAATGAACAAAATCTGACATCATCCTGAGGCCTTGTATGCTTAGTTTTTTTGTTTTTTAATGTCATTCTGTTCATTTTCTTCATATTTGCAGAGTTAATCATGAATGTAAACACAATGAAAGTAATTCACAATTCTATGAAAATATAACAGTGTGTTATTTTGTAATTTAAAGAGGTGGGTAACTCTAATAAGACAACAGACTGATTGTTTCGGTGGTTTAATGGAGATGTTTTTTTTAATTCCATAAATGTCCCCCTTTCCCAAAACAAACAAACTGCAACTTTATGCAAAAACTTGACTGCGTGCCATAGAGGCCGCGTGGCCCTGCATGATAAAGATATAATTATGAGGTTAAGGTTTCAGACATTACATTCTTTTTAATTTACTTCTAAAAAAGATATTTAAAACATAGAGTAAGTAGGTAAAATACTTTAGTCATTTAAACCCAGACACTTTATAAGGTTAATACAGGTGACCAACTTCTTTAATACATAGAGATTAAACTAACTTTTTGCAATACAAAATATATTCTTAATAGAGAAATGCAACCAAAGTTTGAAAACTGTTCAAAAGGAAAGAATTAAAACCAGAAAATAAAGTCAAATATGTCATGCAGTCTAGTCCATTTAGCAACAACCTACTCAAAAACATGGATTTTTTGTGTGTCTTTTCTGAGCTTCAGAGTAGTAAAAATATTCCTAAACACCTTAAAGGAAACCATTTCAAAGGAGGGGGGGAAATAACACTAGCTTTTTTTTTTAAAGACATAATGAACACTTAGTTTTTTTAGTAAAGTTAAGTGTTTTAGTGCTGGTACTCAATCTGTACAAAAGTGAATATTTAGGATCATAAGTCTAGGGGAGACAGGGTCCACTCTCAGAAAGGGGAGGGATGGGAATGTAACTGATGGAAAGAGTTCAGAATAAAGGCCTGAAGAAAAGAAAAGTGTTGTTGAACAATAATAAGCAAAGTGGTCCATAATGAATTTTGAACGTTTTTTCCAGGCATCCGTGAACAAACGGCAGCATTCATTGGTGACAATAGTGGACTTGGGTTAAAGGTGCTCATTTGGTTGGACAGGTCACAAGGGCGGAGGGTCAAATCTCCCCTATTCATGGCACCCCAAGTGTTGCCACGTTCGTACAGAGACACGTAGCCCAAGTGTGAGCGTGTCCTGGGTGATTTTCCCAGCATCCGTCGCTGCGGCTCATCTGGGAGAGTTCAGCCTCCGGTGTGCTAACTTTTCACTGCGAGGTCAAGGGTGGAGACGGCATTTGTGTGAGGGGGTGTGTGAACGAAGGACAGAGGGGCAGCATAGCCGGGCAAGGACAAAAAGAAAAATTTCATTGTCTTGAACAGATTGTAGGAAAAACATTGGTGAGAAAGGGCAAAAACTCAGCTGATATGTTGAAGTGAAGAGTGGTTTTGCTTGAATTTGTTTCTGAAACAACTTAAAAAAACAGATTATACATTCAATCTTTTGTCCTGGATTTATTTTAACTTTCTTTTCCTTTTTTTCCAGGTTGGTAGCAGAGAGCAGGAGATAGATAGACAGATAGACTGGGGCCTTGTTGACAGACAGCCAGACACTTCTGCTGTGGTTAGCCAAGCTGAAGTAGCAGGTGATTTAAAAAGTAAAGTCACAAGAGGAGCCATTTGAAAAAGTTTTAGGCTGCAGACATTAGATCAGGATACATCCTGGGTTTTACCTTTGGGTTTTTTTCAGGTAAATTCCCTTTGGATAAGACCTCTGGGAATAAGTTTTGGAGGGCTTGTGGTGTGTACCTTTTTCATACAAGTGTGACTATTTTGAAAATGTTAATGAATGTAAAGATCAAACATGAAGCAAACAGAAACCTGAACAAACCTGAACACTAGAGAACAGAAAACATAACACATGCAACGTAAAGCTAAGGAATATCTTAGATTACATTTTTCAAGAGGCTGAAATAAGCTTAGTTCCTCCCTATAGTGGCTATGAATAAAACGTAGCTCTGCCACCCAGCGGGTGCTTGGAGTAGAGCCATTGCTCCTCTGCAGTGAAAGATGTTAGCTGAGTTGGTTCAGTATTGGATCCCTCTTGGACATCTTTAGAGCAACATCCCACACCAAGGGAAGACTGACAGGAATTAGAATAGAGATTTTGTATTTCCTACCATACTTGGGAATGTTTTGGGTTCTAATCTCATGGAGCAGAGGGATGTGTGGCCTTCATTACTGGCCCTAAGCGGAAGAGATGGAGGCAGAAAACTGTGTAATCTCTCACATTTTTTAATAAACTGAATAATAAAATCTTGTCAAGCTGCCACTATTAAAGTTTCTAAGTATTCTGTCCTTTTTTAAGCTTCGTTTACACTTGATGAACACTCCTTGATTCATACATACTGTACTTTCACAGCACAATAGCATGAAGCTTTGCATAGGCATACAAGTCCAATAGCTTTTGGTTCTGCTTCATTTTCTTGATAACAAAGTCCTTTAAAAAAAAAAGTTTAAAAAAACAATCCACTGGACTTGTTTCCCAGTTTGAAGATCCAGGAAGCTTTTTCAATTTAAAGTTCAATTCAAAGAATTGAAAAAGCTTCCTGGATGGGAAGCGAAACGTTCTCAAACTTGGAAACAAAGTCCAGCGGATTGTTTTTTAAACTTTTTTTGAAATGACCATGACCTGGATGACTGAGAATCTTCACCAGCCTAACAGCAAAATCCTGCTGGAGTGGGTATCCCCAACTGCTAACAAACTTCCCAACACTTCACCTTGAATCCTGATATTTTGCGAAAACAATCCTACTATAACATCTACAACAGGAACTCCATAGATAAGTTCTCAGGTTTTGAACTTTTTAGATATGTTCTGCCAGATTCAAGACAAACAAAAGTAATCGTTCTCAGTTAATAGCCACCAATCCATCTTCATTTTGCTCTTTGAGAACCAGCCTCTCAAAGAGAAGGAGGTTGAGAAGCAGGTTGCTGTGTTGGGCTTGTGTCTCATGTCCAGAGACGAGTTGTGACATTCTCACAGGCTTCCAGGACCTTTATTGCCGTGGTAATGATCAATAGTGCTCCCACATAGACGTCTCTCGGCTGGCCAGGTCAATACCTGCCAATCACAGTCTGAGTAGAGGCTCACACCCTCTTACTCAGCAGCTACAACAGCCTTCTGCTCCCCGCCTTCCCTGTCATCATATGTGAACTGAAGCGGGTCAAGTTTTTTACAATTTAAATTTTCAACAAGGCTTTGAGCTCTTGCATACAATTTAACATCACCTGCATCATGTTTAAGTCAGTGTAATATTTATTTTCCTATAATGTTCTTAACCCAAAATATAATAATGCAGATGCAGCATTAGAGAACATTGGATAACATTTAGAGAGGTGCAGAAATGCAGAATTTACAATGGATACTTCTTATTCAACCAGACTACATTTCAAGTTTTTTTTTATCTTGTTAAATCAACAAGAAGTAGAATATATAGTCACATTAGAACAATGAAGGATGTATACAAAGAATAAATCTTAATTCAATATGTTAGTGTGACTGTCTCTGTCTGAAATTGGAAATATGGTCCTAACCCCACCACCCCACTGCTCCACTGGCAATACTGGAACACATAATATTTATACAGAAAGCTGATAGTAAAAGGAAAAGTATAATATTTATATCAGTGGCCCAAGGATACATCCAGATAAGTTACAGAGTGAGTTTGCCTGGAGAAGAATGGTCTAACCAAAATCCACGGCTAAATATTAAATACTAAATAGCTAAATATTAAGGTAAATATGTGGGCAAGTTTATTTTTGAAGTACAATTCAGCACAAGGGCAATTCAAAGTGTTTTACATGAATTAGATAATAAAATAGAATAAAAAGCAAAATAAAAGCAAATGAAGATAAAAAAGAAAAACATGATAAAAGCAGGTAGTAAAATAATTAAAATAATATCTCAGTTAGCAGTTTAACTTCAACAGTCAAAGGCAGTTCTAAACAAAATGGGTTTTTAACTTTAAATTCAAAGACCTCAGGCTCTCAGCACTTTTACAGTCTTCTGGAAGTTTGTTCCAGATCAGTAGAGCATAGGAACTAAATGCTGTTTCTCCATGTTTGGTTCTAGTTCTGGGTGTACAGAGCAGTGTCCTGCAGCCGGTGGCTATCCACATAAAACCTACATTACAGGTAGAAAAAAATCCCATATTATTTTACGGTTGTGTATCATAAAGTATCATAAAGTTACAGCATGAATTAAACATTTATATTTTCTTATTTTTTTAACTCTACATATTGGATAAATACATTTATTCAAAAATATCCAGATAACAGTACTTTTTTCAGCAATGAGGCAAACCTTCTTACTTCAGCCAATTTACAGCTGTTAATCTGTGATGTGAGCGTACAGCAAGGTTCTTTTCTGATTCTGTTTATATAAACAGCCAAACGGCTGTGTGTACACTTTGTGATCACGGGTCTGGTCACATTTACGTGTCAGTGCGGTCCTGGATGGGTTTTAAATGGGGATAATTGTGGGTAACAGGTAGGGTCTCGGTTCTAAACTCTACTGGTGCGAGGAATAGTTTTGAAAAATCAGACCCGTGCAGGACTCAGAGATACAAGATATAAGATCTGAGTGGTCTGGGAGGTTGATACATGGACAACAAATCTGTTATGTATTGAGGTGCTGATCCATTCAGGGATTTATAGACCAACGGAAGAGCTACAGGGAGCCAATAGAAGGACTTCAGAACTGGGCTGATGTGATCTAATTTCTGAGTTCCAGTGAGAATACAGGCAGCAGCATTTTGAATCAGCTGCAGACGTCTGATGGACTTTTTAGGCAAACCAAGGGTCTGTTGCAGTAATCAATTCTACTAAAGATAAATGTATGAATTAGTATTTCCTAAATCCTGCTTGGACATTAGTTCTTTAATCCTGGAGATGTTCTTCAGGTGATAAAAGGCTGACTTAGTAACTGCCTTTATGTGCATCTGAAGATTCAGGTCTGAATCCATCATGACACCAAGATTTTGCCTATAACCAGTGGTTCCTAGCTGTAATCTAAAGACCAAAAAAAAAAAAAAAAATGTAAATCTCCTGAGAGATTGAAAGAATTTTTACAAGGCAAAGTGGGCAAATCCTGCCAACTCAAGAAGTGGCCTGTTGTAAAGGAGGTAAATAAAAAAAAATAAATAAAAGAGTTAAAAAATATATAATTGTAAATTACTCATCATATCATCATTTTTATTTCATTTTAAAGGTGGAAATATTTGAAAAGGTGCTTTGTCTCGATTTTCAATTACAAATCTTGGATTTTAACAGGAACTTGTGAGGCTATTTTACACCTAACTACTTCAACAGGTCCACATTTTATGTGCATAAAATGTTTGTAACAGGTGTTTCTACACTAAAAGGAACACTATGAGCCAGACCTGCATTCCTTCACTGCTGTCATGTTTGTGTTTTTAATTGACAGTTTAAAGTGGAAGTTCTGTGCTGCTGGCAGCAGTATAGATAAATTGACTTGCCGTGTCAGTGGGCTGGGTGTTTCTTTTCCCCCTCTTCTTCTTCTTCTTCTTTATTCCCAGGTGGCCACTATCTCTGTTTGACTCAAGCACTTTAAAAGAATTGCTCCAGTAAAAAAGAACCCACTTATATGAAGTTTGGTCTGTGCAATACACAAACTTACCCGCACAATGAAGGATTAAAAAGAACGATTTACGTTTTGATTTAATGGTTTAAAAAAAAAGCCAAATATGTTTAAATACTCCCTTAAAGATAAACATGGACAAATAAAAAAACAAACCACTTCATATTAGTCTTTCAGGATTGAGTTTACAAAGAAAATATCACAGTTACTCTCCAACCCCCCCGACCCTCCTCTCCCAGTATGTCGCTCCTCATCTCCTTGTTGCCAAGAAACAGTGCAGCCACTGTCAAAGAATCCAGGGGATGTTAAGGCAGCGGTGTGCTCGGGGGTGGGGTGCAACAGCAGGCGTATATATATATATATATATGTGTGTGTGTGTGTGTGTGTGTGTTTGATAATGGTAGTAGAGAAGCAGTAAACGGTTTAAAGAGGTGCGCTCACCTGAGCAGAGAGAAACAGGGAGGACTTTTCTGTTTCTATCAGAACTGCATATTTATGTTTCCATGTTAAAATAGGACATTTGTTTTATTATTTGTTTTTGAATAATTCAGACTTTCATCAGTGTAATCCAATGCTCTCCTCTCATACTGTACACTGTATTCTCTGTTCGCACCATCAGAGATAGGTGTGGGTGTCCATATACAGTTTTTAAAAATTAGTGACACTGCTGACTAATTTACTAACTAACTTATATTGGTGTATCAAGGTGGCTAGTGCTACATAAGGGACCGGAGTTGGGCCTACTTTTCAATTTCTTTTAAAATATTTTTTCTTTCTTTTTCTTAGATTGAAAACATGCATTTGAAACTATATTAAAATAATGCATTACTTTTAAAAATTATGAGGTTTCCCTACAAAGCCCCAACATACACCCCTCAATTTAATTTTTATTTCAATTTCATCAGTGTCCATCATGTTATACTCTAAGCCCTTCTTTGCTAATGTGTTAGTAATGGGCCTAGATAAATAATAAAAAAACATGATTGCAGTTATTCTAACATATGCGTGCAGAAATACAAAAAGATTACTAAAGAACATATGTTATCCTAAAATTAACATTAAAAGAAAACTAAAAGATGCAAAGCATGGTTTTCTTCCAGTGATATGCAAAAAACATTAAGCAGATGCTCTAATAACTATTTTGACAGTTTTCCTTAATGTTGCAGACCATTAAAACGATTTTAATAGAAGACATAAACCTGTTTTTAAATTATGAAAAAAAAAAAAACGTATCCAAAACAACCTATTTGATTTTAAATGTATAATTCCTTTTCTTGTTAAATCCTGAACTAATCTTGTCAAATTAGATTTCTGCTTCAGTTTCAGTCCCATCCCTTCTTTTATACTCTCTGGCCTTTTGAATCAAGAAATCACCTCAATTGAATCCGTTAACATGAAATATGTTAAAACCATCTGATAACTTTTGGAAGGTGGGAGTTTTATTAAATGAAACTAACACAGCATTTCAGGACAGCCAAATATGATGGTTGAAGTGTTTCTAGACTGGAGTGTTTCCTTAACTTGCTATAATCCTTAGGAGGAATGTTTGGCCATCAGTCATACCCAGAAGCTCCAGTAAACTTAGGTTATAAAGCAGAAACATATATATATATATATATATATATATATATATATATATATATATATATAAATTTACAGCGGATACATCAAAGTTTGAATGAAAATCCAATTTAATACTCTAGAATGACAATTAATCGGCCATTCATGTCCAAGTGTCCCAAGCGGGTTTTGGTTTTTGTTGGTTTGTGTGTAATCAAAGTTCTTTATTATCATGCACTGGAAACCTGTTGTCCAATTTTTGATATTTAAAGCAGTTTTACATATTTCTTGTAAACTTCCTTAAAAGTGTTCCATTACAGTGGACATTTGTTGATGTTAAGAGGTCTTGTGAATGGCCATGAGCATACCTTGCTCAGTAATCTGTCTATGTTGCTTAGTGAAATTAGTTTCTCCTTCATAATGATCCTTTAACAACACCACAGCGGGTAGATTTATAGATCATGGGTTTGTGTCTGTCCACTGACCCTTTTCAGGGACTCTCCTCCCAATTTACTTCTTTGTCCATTTGACTCTGTGTGGTGGCTCGCCTAAACAGCCGTCCCACTATAAATTTCAATGACACTGCCTTGCACGCTGTCGCCTAACTCTCCCCTTCATCCTCTGTAGCAGCAGGGAGGAGATGCCTTCACCAAAGGAGGTTTATTTTAAGGATTCCCCTGTTTGTTCTGTCTTTTCTCTCCCTCCTTCATCTCTCGACGGGACCATTTCGCTGCCCACCTCAGTCTCTATGCCTCCCTCTACCCCTGCCAAGCCTTTTAGCCAGCAGGTTAAACATTGATTTGTGAATGGAAAGGGAAGCATAACGGCAATAGAGTGCAGCAGCCTCCTACTGCACTCTGTTTCTGTGTGTATGCACACACACCGCAACTATTACACTAAACTAACATCCAGCATTTAAGCCTATGAGCTGTCTGCATATAAATGTTTATGAGAAAAGATTTTTGCAAAATAAGAACAGAAAGATCTTTGTATAAATAAGAGCTATAAGCACCAAGTTGGAGATAAAGTATACCTTGCAAAAGTATTGCAATCCCTTAAACATTTTCCTACACAGTCATGATAAAATCACAGTTTCATGTTTTCTTAAGGGGTTTAAGTAGAAATGTTGTCACAAATGGGAAGTAGGTGGAAATGTTAGCTTGACCTTTTTAAGAGCTTTTCATTCAACCCTATTGCTCTGACATCCAGTACAACCTCTTAACTAAATAGAGTTTTAGCTCATAATTACAGCTGTTCAGCTTTATTTACTTATGAGGAGGTACAGTTTAAAACCCTAAAAATCCATAAAACAGATGCTTTAGAAGACATCTAATAAATAAACATACTACAATTCTAATAAACCAAATACATTTTAGGTGTCACATGCATTTGTGTTTAACCACCTCTAACTCTAGGAAACGTCCTGCAAAAGACAAATGTTATATTCAAGTAAACATTAATAAATAAAATATGTTGTGCAGGTCACAGTGCATGACATCATGGAGTGTCTAATCCTTCCAAATGTCTGCTGAAAATCTGAGTTTTTGTTCATGCAGAGGTGAGAGTGAAATCTCACCCTCTTGACTCCTTCCCGCCTCTGAAAAACAGGGGCTGGAGATGGAGGAGTTTGCTTTTCAAGACTCTAAAAAGGGTAAAAAAAAGAGCAATGAATGAGTGACTGGTTGAATGAATGAGAGGCGGGCTGGAGCTAAGAAGAGCCCTGGCTGCGCGGAGCTTCAGAGGTTAACTCGGCTTCTTCATGAGAGGATAAAAAGAGAGAGAGAGGGAAAACGGATTGAGCTTTTAAAAGAGGAGGACCCCCTGCGCCTGCAGGGCGGGATCAGTCAGGATGATTTATTAGATGGAGGGGACAGAGGGAGAGAGAGGAGAGATGCAGGCAAGTCTGCAGATCTACCACTCTCCATGCAGGAGGGAAGGTGCAGTTTGCAAGCATTAAAAACCTGCAGCGCAGGAGCAGCACTGAAAAAGTGCTGATGTGCACAACATATGGATGGGTCTGTTTTAAATATCTGCTTCCATTAAGGTGAAAATAGTTCAACTTTATCCTTTAATATATAACTTAGAGAGGCCTATTCTATTTTCCAGCATTGGTGGGGTGAGATGCTCAATTACTAAACAGCAAGCTTAAAAAATTATCTAAATTTGTTGCTTTAAAATATTTAACTAATCTATTGTCTTTGAATTAATATCCTACTCTATTGCTACATATTAAATTTGAACCTTTTGAAAATATTAACAAGACTAAGAAGGGGCAAAATAACAGGAGTCAAGGATTAGAGAATCAACAATATATCTTTGCAGCTGGTAAGTTATATAATCAAGAGGGAACTTAATCAGCAATCATGCTGATGTTTATTTACCAATGAATTAATACAATTAAAGGAAATGCCAACAAAAAGGCTAATGCACAGCAGAATATATAAAAAAGTGCTCAAACTGGTAGTCAAATTTGTTTGAAAATGATGTTGGTCTTTTAGCACTTTGAGGAAGGATCTGAAAGTGGCAGAAAGGTTTCAAAGAGAAGAGAAGAACCAACTTTGATCCAACATCTTCCAGCACCATGAGGAGTAGCACCAGAGATAGAAGTGCACTTGACTTTGGTCAAACAGTCAGCATATTATTTCAGAATCATGAATCATGTTTCTGCTCTGGTTCTGTCACCTCTGGCTCTCTCTTGCTATTAAGCACTAGGGTTTGCCACTGTCAAGTCAAGTGATAACCTAGTAAATGTTTACACCTCTATGGATGTCAAAATGCTCTTCCATTTGGATTCAACACCAAGTTTAAAAAAAAACAAAAAAAAAAACAAATCAAGCAAACAAAAAATAAAGTCTGAAGAGCATAATCATCCCTTGTTTTTGTGCTTGCTGGGGAAGATGTTACTTTCTTCAGAACTTAGCAGCTTATCTGGAGCTTTTGATTCTGGAGAGGGATTATGATCAACCCCCCCCAAAAATAATAATAATTGTAGGATAACCTACCATACACTAACAATGCTGCAGCCATTCTTCTTTTGAGAATAATGCAAGCAGATGAAAGCCATAAAAACATTCTCGATACCATCAGGTTGGGATAAGAGGCTGTTATGGCTATATGTAGGACATAATCCAAAAAAATCTCACATGATCTGGGGTGAAGCAGTTAAATGATGTCTAACGTCAAATTATTGTGCTTTAGTAGCATGCAAACAATTTCAATAATAGAACAGCATTTTATACAGATCAGCTGCGTCTCTTCAATTGAATATTAAAAACCATACGACCCTCCAACATGTTCTGTTATCTTTCTGTTTTCTGTAGTTTAGAATTCTAAGATGCTAAAGATAAACAAATATTCTGTGAACATTTATTACACAATATATCATCTTTGTTTTTCCTCATGTTCTTTGCTATGTTTTTCTTTTTTTTTGAGGGAGCAAAAAGTTTCAAACAGTTGCATTCGCCTGTACTGTAGATAAACCTTTACTGTGAAAAACCTTTCAGGCAGCTGTGCACCAGTGTGCAGCAAGAGACAGGATAGGGGCAACACAGCATTACTTTATGCTCTATTGTGTTAATTCCAGTTCAAACTTTGCTATCTAATAAAAAGGACTTTAAACACTGGGAGTGGATGAAGATTTTAGCAGCACTGTAACTTAAAAAAAAAAAACTGTTCCAAAAAATCTGGTAACCGGTACAAAAGAAGCCATTTTGAAAAATGGTTAAAATGGAACAATTTTACCTTAATGTATATTAACAGTTTAAACATCATCCAACAAATAAACATCAAAACATGATAGAAAAACGTTTTCAAATCATATTCATTAGATTATGAGTTGATTTAAAACTTGGCATCTTATAAATGATGTATTAGTCTTTATATTTAAATAATCAATCATGTAAATTACTCCAGGCATGAATTTTGAAATTAGATTGAAGATCCAAATACCAAGAAAATTGTGTTGAAGCAGATAAAATGTATTTAAATTAAAACGGTAACGATTATTTTCCAAATTGGTCAATCTGTCGATTATTTATTTATTTATTTTATTAATTGATTAATAGTCGGATGGAAAAAGGTTCCTTAAAAAAATACTTTTTACAAAATTAAACTAGGTGAAGCTTACATTTAAGGAGAGCATATTGACAAAATAGATAGAAAAAGTTTTTTTTTTTATCTTAAATGCAAAATATTGATATATTTTTCTACATTCTTGATATAATTACAGCTCTAAGTGTGTTGCTCTGTCCGCTAAAGGCTTGTTTTAAAGTCTATACTCCAGTTAACAATTAATCGATTAATAAATTAGTTGACCATTAATTCAATAATCGATTAATCATGATTAATCCGATTAATTCTAAATATATATTGTTAAATTCCTACAGTTTTTTATCAGTTCATGAGGACACCAGTCACTTTTCACATGAGCATGTTCTAATCTGCTCGTTTTGTGTCCCTTTCCACAGAGGCCTGCAGCAAACTGCCCTTTGAGGAGCGGAATGGCTGCGCATGGCACTGAAGGCACCGCTTTATCTCCAAGTGCCTTGTTACGGTGCTGCACTAGTTTGCTCACACAAGTGAGAGGAGCCAAAAAAGAAACGTTCAACACGTCATGCAGGGCAGCCAGAGAGTAAACAGTGTCCGGATTGTAATCTCTTTTTGGGGAAGGAAAATGGGGCTGTTGTGTCTTTAAGAGGGGTTGCTGGTCCCTCAACGCAGCTGCCGGCGTGTGTGCGTGCGTGTGTGTGACACAGAGGACAGCGGGGATTCATTACTTAAGCAGTACAATGGACATTTATCACCCCGTGGTGTTATTCAAATTCAGTACCAAGCGAAGACCTTCTCCAATCCTCTCTCCGCCTTCGCATGGCAGCCACAGCATTTATTGTTGGAGCAGGAGGTGCAGAGACGCGCATCCGCACAGGGTGTCAGTCAGTCAGAGTCCGTAAAGGATGGTTGGAGAGGAGGCAGGAGCGTCTGTCCGGAGATATGAAGCAGCCTGCTAGCTCCCAATCTTCTGATGAGAGGGGGGTGGCGCATTTAGACCGAGAGGAGACATCCGAGAGGAACACACGATGTCGGAGCAGAACCAAGGACGCACCAGCGGGAACCAGAGCGTTTTCCATCTCACTTTGGTTTCATCAGTGTTGGAAAGGACCACAACCGCTCGTCGTGCCTCTATTCAAACAGAAGGGGGATTTTTTCATTAATTTAACAGCCGTGGAGAGCCATTGTGTTGCACCTTGAGGCACCAGAACTGAGTTTTCCTCTTTTCGGCACACACGGGTGTAGGATTTACGCGCATCCCTCCCTGACTCTCTCTTATGTTGGACAGATAATTTAACTCTTTTTTTTTTTTTTTTACGTTTTGTTCTGGAATTAGTTCTGAGACTCTTTAAAAAATACATAGATTTAATTTTGGTCAAAACTATAATATATATACGACCACTTTTAAAGACTGCCGAGATAACTTTGGAAGTAGATCCTTAAGAGAAAGATCGGGCTGACGAATACATGTAAAAGGTGTATGGTGTCTTTTATACTCTTTTAAGGCTGGTTTATTTCTAAAATGATTTTTTTTTTATAACTAACGTTTCGTGAAATCGGAAGGAGCTTGGAAGTTTTACATCAATGCTGTTACTGCAAATGCATCCTGCTGCAAAAACTCAGAAATAGAAATGCATGAACAAATAGAGAGTTTCTGGGGGAAATGCATTTCCACGAGAAAGAGCTGATAGAAATATTAACAACAGTAATTTACATAGAAAACTGTTTTCTGCGTCATGCTGTCAGGGGACATGAAGGCAGCCGCAGCAGGTGCACAAATAAGGGGCCCATAACTGCTCCCCATGCATGCACTGTTATTGTGACTTTTTTTCTCCTTTTCTTTCTTTGGCAAGATGATGTTGTGCAGACAGAGTCTTTCGCGACTGATTGTCCAAACGCAATTCTTGAGTAAAATCCAATTCCGCTCCAAGAATTGTGTATGGACATCTGTTGCTGCAGGCTCACTTTCATCAACTGCTGCCTTCTAGGCCTCCGACATCTCTAACAGCAAGTTCTGTGTTTGCTTTATAACTGTAGTATTTGCAGGTAAGGCATACATTTAAATTTGCATCACATTTACTTTGGAGTATTTATGCGTTTGGGCCAATAAAGTGACCGGGGGGAGAGAAAAAAAATCCTTTTCTGCCTCAGACTGTGTTTTCGGCTTGTTCGCCCGATTAGTATTTACATTATGTCGAATACTAATCAAGACTGTTTGTTTTAAAAGACAAATATCGACTGGATGCATTGATATATCGACTGCATTTGGCAAATATGGTTGCAGGCTCACGGTGAGGCCTGCACGCTGCGCGGAGGCGCGCGCTGCTGGTGACATGAGCCAATCATCGGACACAAGAATAAGGAAATCAGTGGCAAGCCATCTGATGAAAGAACGAATTATCAAAAAATTTCATTTTACTTAAAAATGCACCATATTTATTTATAAAAAAAAACAACAAAAAACGTGGATGTAACAGCAATATTATGACATGGATAGAGGCAATAAATCTAATCGCATTAAGCAACGTTTCTTTTTTTTTTTTTAGGATTTCTCCTTTAAAAATGTAATGCATCTTATTGAATGTAAAGGTGTAATATTTTTAGTTTAAATTAAGAAACAAAAATCCTAAATTGATGCTGCTGATGTTAATCATCATTAATAAATCACGTGGGCTACTTATTGGGCAATTTTATGGCACGTTGCTTTCCTTATGCCAAAATAAAAATAACAAGTATGATTATATAACAAATAAAATAAAATAGTGCCCTAAAACTACCTTATTTCTGTTATTATTGATTAAATGTGTGGGTTAATTCGGAAGAAATATAGGGAATACTTATATTTTCTTATTCCATTTGTTTTGCCGTTAATTTTAGACTAATTAATTACACAATTATGCACCAACTCTGCAACCCCCCACCCCTGCACCGTTTTGCAGAAAGACATTAAAGGGTAACCTCTCTTAATACCAGAGGATTAATGCACAATGGTTGCTCTTGTGGCAATAAAGCGTGTGCATCGAAAGGCAAACGCAAACTTTACATTGAATCTTATAGGCTTATCAGCAGTAAAGGTTCCTTTGAAGACTAAAAGGTCTTACAACTTGAAACGACTTAAAAAAAATTACATTAAAACTACTTTAGTATTTCAAAATGCCTGTTTATTAAATCCAGTTTTCAAAGGCATTTTCCACCTGGAAATGGGTAATTCTCGCGATAGTTCGCTTTGTTGAAAAAACATTAGTTTGGGTGGAAAAAAGAAAAAAAAAAAAACAAGTGTGGCTGTTTTATAAATTAAAACTCAAACTCCCTACATCAGAAACAAAGAATTAAAGTTTTAAAAGTATTAAAAATTGTAATTGTAACATGATTTAATAGTAACATATAGGTATAAAGATATGTGTTTAAATGTTTTAAGCAATGTTTGGCTTAAACTTAGGCCTATTTCTATTAGGTCTTTTCAGCCTGGTGCCCAATTTTGGATAATCACACTCATCCTCCTGTATGACAGCATATTGTTTACTTCCTGTGTTTACCTCAGACTGAGCTGTTTATTCTGATGGTGTGAACTGGGCTAGTCTGTATGATGCTGAGGGCAGGAATGTTGGCCACCTTCTCTCCAGCTGCCAGCTGAGACCAAAATAATCCAATAATTACCAATCTGCAAACCACTGTTTACTAAAGTAACCCTATAACATCGGTGGTCACTTAAACTCCTCATAAAAAATACAGGATTATATAAGTATTTTTTTTTATTTAATTTCCATAAACTCTATATATGTATTTTGAGTAGACAAAATTAAAATATAGAGTTAAATTGCAGCACAGGTGCAAATAGATGATTTCCCTCCACTTTGTAAATGTGTCCATTGCAAACAGCAGCTGACACAGTGCAACACTTTCTCCTCACAGCCTCATTAGCATTTCCTTTCTGCTGTCCATTATAGGCCGGTTTCCCTGTTGCAAATCGGACTCCACGACCGAGAAAAGGCTTTCAGGTCGCCTCAGGCGTTCAAAGGAGGGCAGCCCGGAGGCTAGACCTCGACCTCCCGCAGTGGTCCTGTAGTTTACACCTCCTCCCTCCCACACACACACACACACAGCTTATATGTCCATCCTCCACCTACACTTGAATATCCATTCTGAATCTGGCTTTAGCGAGGTAACAATCTGTCCCAAGTTGATTCTAATCACCAGAAAAGTGCAACTGGACCACAGAGCATCTCTTTAATCGATTTTGTAAGCTATCAAATATGGTATAATGTTAGATCTTTATTAAGAAGAAAAAAAAAAGCTTTGAGAGGCCTCTCTGGGCACTTGGGTATATTATTATTTCAGAAAATAAATGGATTTGTCTAGAAAACATTTTTACAAATTCATAAACTACACTTGTTGCCCTGCTTTATGCCCACAGACTGCTGGATAGAGGAGCCAGCAGAGGATGGATGGATTAAAAATAAAGAAATAACTTGCAGTTCTTTTAACAACTTTTCAAAAATTGTTTTTGTTAATGAGCTTGTAAAAAAAAAAAAAAAAAAAGCAAGCTTTACTGCCCATTTAGATTTTTTTTTAATAATTCCATCCCCATGCTTTATATTATTTGGCAAAAATAGTGGAAAGCAACCAGTAATGGCAAAAATTACTAAGTGGTGAAATTATAATCGTTTTTTATAATATATCAAAAGTTTAAATAGTTTTTATTTTGCAATGTAAGATAAAACATACAATATATTTAAAAAAAAATTAAAGAAAAACATTTGGTATCAACTAAGATGGCCTAATGTAATATATTTCTGCCTTGCAATATAAATACAATAAAAATAATAGCAATAATATCGTGTGTTGCATCACAAAAAATATTGTGGCTCTACAGAAAGGAGAGTTATCTAGAAATTGACTCCAGGCTATGTCAGTGTGCCCTTGGGCAAGGCAATCTCAACTCGTCTATACTGATCCGTGCATTGGTGTATGAATTTGTGTCCGTGTGTATAGAAAAAATTTTAAATGAATAAAGCTTATAAGCCATTTATTATCAGTTTATTTGGGGGGAAAAAACTACAGAAAACACAATAGAAAAAACACAAACAGGCGAACACAAAAAGGCATGTGAATGATTTATAACACTGAGGTACAGTTGTAAAGAAGAAGAAAAAAAACACCAACAAAAAATGAAATAAATCTGTATTCTCTTTAATATTTCCTCACAGAAAAATTTGCCGATCATGCATCAATACATTTAGAGGCCCTTGTAACCATTAGGATCAAAAATAAATATCTTCCTTTCGAGTCTGACATCAAGTATTATTTAAAACTTTAAGGCCGGTTCCTTTAGCTTTCTAGTTTGATCAGACAAGCCCACAGAATTCCTTTAGCATGCTGTAAAATTCCCCTCATTCCAGCCGAGAAGTTACCTTCGTGACAGCACCAACAAGCCGTCAGCGCCCAATAGGGTGAGTCGTTGCTTGGATGTGGGAATAAAGGGAGGTAAGGAGGAAAGGATGAGGAGACAAGGCTGGAATCTTATGTACAGGTTAAACATCGGTCCTTTTTTGTTTTTTATCCTCCATGAAGTGTCGAAATAAACACAATGTTGTCTTGGTCTTCGAGTTGATAGTCAAGTTCCCCCTGATGTTTCAACACAGAAAATATTCAATATTAAACGCAGGCAGAAGATAATGGAGAAACTACCCATCCTGTGCACCCATGTGGGGTTCAATCAATGAAAAACTTCTCAATTTATTTACACCCCGAGCCGACTGTTATAATTACATCGATTCATTCAAAGCTGGGGCGTTCAGACCACATGTGCATGTACATACGTCCTCAGCTATGAGACCCCAAGGACAAGCACCCTACACCTTTTATGAAGCCATAACTGACTGGGAGACAACGAGCAAACTCAATTCACTGCATCAGCAAATATGGCGTTTGTTCCTCCCATTCAGATTAAAAATTCATTATTTCCCCCTGATTTAAACATAAAGTTTTAACTTCAGCATTCATGACCTCACATCATTTGACAATTAGCAGAGAATATGTCACACACACACACAGGTTCACCCCAACATCTTCTGACAGTGAACGTGACTCCAAGCACTCACCATTAGCTCCCAGTCTGCATCGTTGATCAGGACCAGAATCCCAGGTCTCCTGTGGGAAAACAGTGCTATAAGATAAATGCTTGTTCCAAAGGTAACAAACAAAATATTATAAAATATAAAAGGCCTAAAAAAAAAAAGAAGAAAAAAATCACCTCCATCCTTCAGACTCTCATATTAAAATAAGCTCACAGGAAAATATGGCTTTTACAATAAATCCCCTTGATCTGTTACATAATAAATGATTAAAAGAAAAATTATTTGTATGTGGGAGTATTTAAATGATCTCCTTTGAATTTAAGTCTGGTGAATTCTACAACAAAAAAAGAAAACAATTTCTCATACTTCCCTGGAAACTACAACTGGCAATAAAACAAGAATCAGCAAATATTTTCGAAGACAATCATTTATAAAGAGATAATTTAAAAGCAATAAATTTTTCAAAACGTAAATCATGTCTGAAAAAAATTAAACCTGTTTTTTTTTTTTAATACAGATCAAAACAAAAACCAAAACATCAATGCTAATTTCATTAATTAATTTTATCTGCAGGTGTAATAAAAGCATGACACAGCTCTAAACAAGAGACATAATTAACCACTATTAGAATGAAAAGCCATTTCTATGTAGTCAAATGTAAAGCAAAATACCTTAAAGAGGTTAAAAACAGCAAAAGAAGAATACAAAAACACCTTATACCCAGATATATTGATCTAAATAGATATAATGCTAACTAGAGAAATGCATCTTGATGTCATATTCAATGTAGAACAAGGGGATCACAATAAAGAGTGTAGCTTGATGGCAGCAAAAATAAATATAAAAACAACACAAAAAATATGCAAAAATAATGTACACTACATACATTTTAAAAAGCTTAACAACAAACACAGAAATGTATGATATATAGACCAAAATACTTTCTAAATAGGCTTCGACATACATTTATTAAAATAAAGTTGGATAAATGTGAACATTTTACAAGCTATGCCTACATACAAACCATTTTTCCAGCCCGAGAACATTGAATGCTTCTCTTGTGACACCTATCCAGCAGTCTTTTACGATACTATATATAAGGAAAAAGTCATTTTTATCTACCAGCATACCGAACATACAAATATATATGGAGGAAATGGGGGAAAAAAAATAATAATATGGCTGTAAATTTGTAAACATCATTGTGTAATAAGGTATGGAGGATGATAACTGATGAAACAGAAGCAATTCTTTGGATTTTGCTTCTAAAAGAGTCCAAGTCATGTCCATGCTGAGATAATGCCAGAGGCAGACACAGGCTGATGGCTCTCATAGTGATCCTATCCACCTCACAGATCGTCTCTGACGTCAGCAAGAAAAAGCAGGAGAGGAAGCCGAGCACAAACACGCCAAAAAAAAAGAAAGAAAAATCCCAAAACAAACATGCAAAACAAACAAGGACAAAGCAAGAATTTCAAGTGTCCATCGAGCTTTAAAAGTAGATCTTAATGATAGCTTTTGTGAAATGAAAAGAAAAATGTATGCAGCTAGAATGTCCAGCCTTAATCTAATCTGTGAGGTTTGTAGGTAGGCCAGCTTTTTCTCTATTCATTGGTTAGACGGTGCTATAAATAGTCGCACACAAAGGCAGCGGTAAAAGTCAACCAGTCCTACAAGACTGCTGTGAGCTTTACATAAATGCATACATTAATGTGGCATCATCATCATCATCTCACTGAGGCCTCTGACGTGAAACAAAATCACTTAGTAAAAAAGGTACTAAACAAAATTTACTGCGTATTTTTTAACATAAGGTTTATAAAATTGTGTTTGAATGGAAGTGAATATTTTGGTATTAATGTGTTCTGATCAAGTGTACGTCAGGTGTCCTTACACCGTGTCTCCCTGGACAAAGAGCTCGGGCCGCTCCTTCAGCAGGTTCCGTTGAATCCAAACCAGCAGCTGCTTCATATTCCCTGTAAACCACATGGACACATGTTCATAAACATTCTATCCAAAAGATTCCCGTTTGTCTTCTGTCTTCTCACTAAAACTAGAACGGTTTCAATATAAGAACGCTTCGTTTATCCCCGAGAACAAAAGCAGAATCTCAGCAGAGAGGCTGCAATAACAGATTTGTGTCCCACACACACATGCAGCCCAAACACATGCAGACATCAGAGGTCACAGGTCAGGGGTTGGGGGTCAAGGTGCATGGTTCCAGCCTCCTGGTCGATGAGACGCGACAGAGGGACCAGGTGGGACAGGGGGTGCATGGATCTCTGCGTACATGTATGTATATTTATGAGTGTAAGTCGAGGAGGGGGAAAGAGGGGCGATACTGGTTATATGGGGGAAGGTTGTCTAGGTTAAATTTCGAGCATCGACAGAGATGTACCTCTTTTTTTAATCTGCAAAAGTAAAAATTTATGAAAACATAAAACAACTAAAGGCTTTGAGCTGAATTTAATGGATAAAATGTAATAAAAATACTATAAAAAGATGGAATTTTGGTGTAAACAATCCTAAATCTCTTCAAGGCAAGCAAAGTTTTTTGTTTAACTAAATCTATGCTACTTATTAAACACAATGCTTCTCTATTTAGCTTAATTATAAGCCATTCCTGCATTTTCTATTGGTCTGACCTCCTCTATAATCAGACTGACCTTGTCTCAACAAAAGGTTGAACCTCACTCAGACAGAGCAAGGAAACAGGGCTATAAGGACAAATCCTCACTAAAAAAAAACCTATTGGTAACAACTAAAATTCATTCTAATATTTAAGTGTTTTGAGAGGAATCAGGTGTATTTCTTTAAAATGTATAGACAACTATTCATATAAGCAAAGAAATATTTTTTTCCTGCATAATTCTGTGGTTTTTATCCAATAGCAGATTTTGTATTACTCTGCGACTAGTAGATATTCGCTGCAGGTCTGCAGGTAGAAACACACACACACACACGTGATAAATTCGATGGAATCAACAAATTTAAACCGCTTCACATAGAAGAAGAGAGGAGATGAGGGGTTCAAACATGGAGAGGGAGCCCGTAAATGAACCGAGAAGAGAAATATAGGTGGTTGAGAACAGCGATGCAGGTGTGAGGCTGTGAGGAGCGGGTTAAGGCTGTAGCAGGAAGGTGTTGGCAGTCTGAACCTGAAGTAACAACAAGGATTAGTTCACATTCAGAATTATTTTTTTTACTATTAAATTCAACCAAATAAATGCTGGTTTTCAAAAATATCATCACCTAACATCAAGGTATTTAAGTAGGATTTGCAAACCCTATTAGGAGGTGTTTTCACTTGTAGAATTTGCACTCACACACACACACACACACACACACACACAAACACACACACACAGATATATACTCTATTTTTTATATATATATATATATATATATATATATATATATATATATATATATATATATATATATATATATATATATAACAGTTCAACTGTATTGTCATTACACTGTCACAAGTACAGAGCAACGAAATGTAGTTTGCATATTTCCTTTCATGTGATATACAGGATATAAATATTTATTTAAATGTGCACAAAGACTATGTATATATAGACTATAAATGGTATATATAAACAGAGAGTACTTATAAGAGGCTATAAAAAAATGTGAAAACTATATACAGATTATACAGGAAAGTTAGGAGATATATATATATATACATACATACATACATACATATACATACACACACATTAATGGGGTTATAATAAAGGATAAATAAGAATAGATAATATCAGATAAAAGATTTTCAGATCATCTCCAGCTATAGTTGAAAAGTATGTGTAAGTGCTGTTGGATCCGTGGATGTGTGTCCATATGGTATTGTTGTGTGTGTGTTTTTTTTTTTTGAGGGTGGGGGTCAGTCGCTTTAGTTGGTGTCATGAGGCGTTCAGGATCTAAAATAGATACACACATTCTTTTCAAGCTTATAGATAAAATCTTAAAACGTTAAAGGCAACATGTATACTATATTGATAATTGATTAAAAAGAATAATAATATCGAATAGATGTGTAACTTTATGAAGCGCTTTATGTATGTATGCATACAATTTATTAATGTCCCTTCCTGGCACTTATTTTACTATTTTTTTTAAAACCAAACAGATATTTCCATTGGGTTTTGTTGGATTTTGGTTCCATGTTTGCATACCTCTGTTACTATAAAATAAATAATAAAATATGTTTGATTGTCACAATGTCTAGAAAATATTGAACAAACCTTTGCAATAAACATAAAATGGAATTGATTTCATGGATGCCTATTTGGTCCTTGCAGATTAGAGTATCCCACATGCTGCAGATGAAATGTGTATCTAAGTCCATAAATTTGGTCTGGTGTGTCAGAACTGCAATGATGGTTAATAATCGCTCCCAAATATATATTTACATATAAAACATTTTGCAAGCAATGCATATATACCCATACAAATACCCAGTACAGTGTGTTTAGCACTGACCTGCTCCTCTATGAGGCTAAGAACAGAGGCCATCACTGCAGCCATCATGACTCCTCCTTTCTGCTGACTCCATCTGCCTTTGACTATCAGGATTTTTCTCCACCATTACCTCATATTCACTCTCCCTCATTTACCTTTTTATTACGCCCCTCACACACACACACACACACACACACACACCTACACACACACACACTTCTCCACCGCTGATAGAAGTTCCTGTCTTGCCCTTCCGTCGATGATTTGCCGTCGTTTGTATGTCTTCTTTAAATTGACGCAGAGAGATGTGTTATATTTGCACCCTAAAAAAGGTGTCATCATATTAATCACCAAATGTCAAAAGCTAATCTTTTAAAAAAATTCATAAAATGTAAATAAATATAATAAATGCCAGTTAAGTAAAACTACATAACAGCAAGAGGCTTAGTTTTGAAAATTTTCAAATGCACTTTGCGGTGCAGATAGAGGAGAACATGAGAAAAACTAAACAAAACAAAAAAAAAAACAGACGCATACGACAGAGGAGAACCTGCGTCACAGGATCCCAGTGCATCCTGGGATACAGCTGTGCAGAAGGGAGGGGGGTAAAAAGGCGCCATTTTGATGTTTATCTAATACCACAGATTCTTTTCTTTTGCGAATGCACTTAACCCACTTTTCGAGGATTTGTTTTTGTTATGCGATTACGGCTGTCATGTAAGGTAGGGGGAGTTCAGCTATGCATTTTTCTGCAGATGTATTGGGCGAATAAAAAAAATAAAAATAGGGGGATCCTCTTACTATAGGGGTTTTGTTGTGGGTGTGCGCAAACAAGAGGGGGACGGGTCCTTCAGTTTAGGGTCATCAATCATTCGTCGGGGTCAAAAAAGAAATACGAAGGATTCAGAACCAATTATATCAACCTTTGCTGCACCCCCCCTCGATGCTCATATGGACACACACATATACACACTCATATAGGTGCTAAAAAAATATATTTAGGGAAGAAAAAAAACCTACCAGATACCCAGCCTGCTGGATGCTGGCTAGCAAGTTTAGCCAAAAAAATTTATATTTAAAACCTAAAAGTGAAGATCTTTTAATTCTATTTGGAAAAAAAGAAAAGAAAAAAAGGAAACAAAAGGTCCAGACAAACACACACAGACCTACAGGTCAGCTGGTGGAGCAAGGTCATTGTCCAACTGACATTCCCTGTTCTGGTCAACTTTTGTCTCTTTGCTGTCGTGGTAACATCGTTGCCCTGCATGAACAGCCATTGTTTTGCCGAATACCAGAAGGACTTATTTCTAATATTTGTCACCAAAGCAGAGAAAAATATTCAGGCCGTAGGCTGATCTTTATTTTTCTTTATGCTTCATCACCTCAGTGTTGTGAAAACGACTCCTAATGTGTGAACATGGAGTCCATGTTGGAATAATATCTCAGTTTAATGTTTAAGAAAAACATTTTTGTTAAACTGAGAAACCAAAATGATATCTGCTTTTGAGAGACCCATTTTAGCCAGGAAATGATACATGGACTAAAAATCTGAAAATGGTAGCATGCATTTGTATTTAAAGGGGGCTTACGGAGCTAACTAGACATTGTCAGATTTGTCTAAGTTTAAATCTCTAAGTATTTCTAGTCCCTTTTAAATGACGTTCACTGCAACCAACGGCATGCAGAGGTTCTCCAACAGGTAAGAGGAGATGAGCAAACAGCTTTGTGAAGACCAAGACACGCACTAGAAACATCCGGAATGAGGTGAGTATAAATTTCAATTAGGTAATAAAAAAATGACATCCCCAACTTCTACATCACATATAACACTTTTAAAACAATTATCTGAAAATGGATGATCATTACAAAACTGCACTCCTACCAAGGCTTTTCTATCCATAAATACTTATATAAGGGCTAAGAGCAGCATTAATGAGAGAAACAGCAAAAAGGCCCTTTTCTCTGGAGAAGCTTCAGAGAAAAAAGGCTAAAGATAAGTGAACAGCTGATTGTCAAATCTGGGCTTCGATGAAATAAGAAAAGGCAAGTCTAATCCAACATTAATATCTGTGCTGATCCTGATATTACAGAACATTCTAGATCATGCATATATAGGGCAGATGTATCCAGTCTATTTTAGTGGTGTGACTAAATTTAAAATGTATAATCAACTTAATTACAGGGTTTGTGTTTAATTAATTGTATTTTAGTAAAAAATCAATTCCAATTCAAACTCATCTTTACTCAATTATTAAATAAATAATCATAGAAGCAAAACAACACCTATTTCTATTGTTTTTGCAGCTATTTAGGTTAGTCATCCATAAGAGCAACAAGGCATATAAGATGATCTTTAAGCAGAAGATTAAGTTTAATTTCTATTAGTGACAGAACTATGACAGTTCAGCTCTGCATAAAGCATTGCTTATCAATTGTAATTTAAAATGGAGCATTTAGTACAATTAAAACAATTAGCACAGGATTATTGCACAGGCTATTGCACAGGGTATTAAATAGGTATTTATATAAATAGGTATTTATATATCTAGTTATATATCTAGTTATTGCAGGGTATTAAAAATAAACAGGTTATTAAATAGTGATTGCAGATTAGTTATTGCACATTTGAGGTACCTGGTTTGAGCCAGTTTTTATGCTTGAGCAACACCGGTGGACCAACGCTTGTGAGTCAGATTTACGGCTGTACAAGAAACTGGTAATACAAAGGTTCTCACTTGGGACTAAAATAGAATTAATTGTGTTCATTTTTCTAACTTGTTAAAATTTTTCAGATTAATTAAAAAAAATTAATACTTTAAAGACCTGGCCAAGTCGATTTCTATACTAAATTTAATATGGGTTAAGCCTTGGTGGGCATCAATATTTGATTTAATTAATACTGTCATTTTGAACCCTTAGAGTGGTATATTTGTTTTCAGAATGGAATTTGTCCCCTTTTATGACTTTCTTTCTGACATAATACTGGAAAACCTACACCATAAACTACCATGAATAAAAAACTCCTATAATAACGGTAGCAGCATCATACTGTGGGGCTCAGGGTAGATGAGAAGATTGGTAGAGCTAAACTTCTGTCTGTTTTAGAGGCTGAAAATAATTTAAGACAGGGAAAGGGGTTAAACTTCCAGCAGGAAAATTAATCTAAACATTCACCTTGAGGTACAATGGGGTGGTTTAAATCAAAGTATATACATAGTCAAAAGTTCAGACTAAAATCCATCTGAGAATTTGGGGGAAAAAACAGCAATTTGACATTTTCAGATCCTGTTTAACTGTTTATATAACCTAAAGGTTTTTCAACAGAAGATTGAGCATTGAAAGGTGTCTGATGCATTTTAAAAAGGCCTTTCATTAAGATCAATTAAACATACAGAATTTATAATGTAGTTTAAATCAAGTGGAGATCAGTTCTTAACCATTTAAAAAAGTGCTGCACTAGTCATGTCACTAAAAACTGAAAATGTGGAACTGGCTGTACGTTGCTCCCTATTGCCACATATAAAAAAAAACAAGGAATCTTATCTGGTCATACATACATGTAAAGATACATATTTACCCTTTGTTAACAAAAATCTTTAAACATGTGCAAAAATAGTACATATTAAGGTTTTTATTATGACCTGGATGATTTGTTTTCACTTAAATCTGCTGGGCGATCAAGGTGACAGACGATACTCACATGGTTCAGACTGGCTCGGTAGAGTTACGTGATGTTCCTTGACACCATCGAAAAGTAGCTCTGCTCCTCCTCTAAATGAAACAAAGAGTTTAGTTTTGTTAATAAAACAGAAAGAAAAGAAAACCACAAAGTTAGATTTCTCAGGAAATTTAACATTTTTTATTTTGATGACAAAGTCGACATGTAAAGGAACGTGCAATCATCAGTCACCTGTTGACTTGACAGTCACCTTCACATGGACAATAAGCCACAAAAGTATTTGGTAAAGAAGCTCCTGGTTTACAGATTGATATATCCAATAGCAATGATGGAAAGTTGAGTGGAAGGAAAAAATGTGACACAAATGGGTACACAAGGAACAAGTAGGACTGCAGCCTTGAAAGGATAGAAATGCAAGGTGGATTATTGTGAAGGGGATTCATAAGCCACAGGTCACAGCTGATGTCAGCAGGGCAAATGAAGACATATTCAGGACATGAGCTACAAATAGAGATAGAGCAATCTTCAACAGGCAGATATTTTTATAACAATATTAAAAAATGTTTCTAGTATCGGCCGTTACATGCATGCACTGCGGCAGCAGCAGCTTTCAATTCAGAGCGCCCACAGAGCTCAGAGTATTACGTTAAAAGTTCTCTTTTCTGTTGCCGTCATTCACTAAAAGCACACTTAAAGACCATTTGAGGCAAGAACATTATACTTTTAAGCGTCACTATATGGCCCATTTACTGGTTTAATGCGTAATTTAAAATACATTTCCGAGGTTGAGAGGACCATGGCAACCAGCGGACCTCCGAACGTAACGGCAGCCGGGGCTAACTGCAGCCCGTCTGCAGCGGCCCTCTCGCAGCATAGCCGTGTGTGAAGGACCGCTGGCTCTGATGGTAAGTTTTTTGTTTTATTTGGCAAAATGTTTATTTGATTTGTGTTTATCTGCTCATTATTCCCCCAATAAATGAAAAAAGTAAGAATTTATTATTATCCAGAGATTATTAATAACAGAAGGTGAAATCCAGCTCCAGACAGGCCGAGAGTTTGGTGACATCACAAGTAGGGATGCACCGATCCAATACTTTTATTGGTATCGGTCCAGATATAAAGAAAATAAAAAAAACTAGATCGGTATCGGTGACAATTGACTCAATATAGGGGTCGATCTAATCATTCTAACTCTATGCTATACTCTGCCGTCACGCGGCAGCACAACACGATGGAGTGAGCGAAAGGATCTGGAGTGTGGTTTTTCACGCTCTCTCAGCCTACTAGCCCAATTGCTACGTGCAATATTTGTGGGAGAAATGTCCCGAGGGCTGTGTTAAATCTTCAAACTATAACACCACCAAGTTAATGAAACACGTCCAGAAGTTTCATAACAAGGAACATGCTGAGATATCGGACTCGGCAAACAAAAAGGATGCAGCAGGAAGCAGCCAACTTTGAAGCCAAAGAAATCACAGAGATGATGCTTGATAATGATAATGACATTTTTTTTTTTTACATGTTGACCAAGTCAGAGAACTTTTGGTTTAAGATTTTGTGGCCAGTTGTTAAATGAATGAGTCATAACATTTATATTGGGGTTGTTTCCTATTTTTTTTTAAGAAAAGGGAAATCAAATCATATGCACAGAAGAATGATCCCAGTTTTCCTTTTCACACAATGAAACCAATTTTTAGGTAATAATTCCCTGCATTTTTTGATATCTGTATCGGATCGGTGTCGGCCGACATTAAACTTCAAATATCGGTATCGTATCGGAGGTGAAAAAGGTGGATCGGTGCATCCCTAGTTACAAGCACGCTTCTGTTCCAATTGACCCATATTTATGCTGCATGCTCCCGTTCTCATCGAGCCCACACTTTCCTGTGTTCTTCTCAAGAACATACTTGGCAAGGACACCAGTCCGTACTCGCATTCTTGTGAATTAAGAAACGGCCATTGTGTCATATCATGTATACGAAGAAGAAACTTAGATTTATTTTGTCATTTTGTATACACAAGTGTACACAAATAGAAACTTTGTTAAAAACAGCTCTGTAGACAATTTCATTTTTTTTTTTAATGCAGCCTTGAAAACAGTAAAAAAACAACAAAATAAAAACAGTAATATAAACATATGACAGTATATTTTACAGTTCTAATATTTCAGTTTTTTGTTTATTTTTTTAAACAACTATTGGTTCAAGAATATTGGCAGCACATATCTGATGTGTCAGAAGGGTGTGATAATAATCGGTATTGGAATGGGCCCTAAAAACTATCATCGGTGGATCTCTGTCTACAAGAATTATAATTCTTGCATGAAGTGACTTCTGAAGCAGCAAAAGAGGAAACAGTTCAACTGAAGTTCAGTTTTAAATGAATTTGAAAGTCATGGTCCAAGAGTTTGATAAAGATTCCACATGTAAAAAGGTTTTTTTTTTTTTTGACATTATAAATAACTACTGTCTGTCAATAAAATGCAAATATCTGCAGTAAAAAAAAACACAAAGAAAAAAAAAATAGGGTATTGTAATGTGCTAAAGTATTTTTTTTCTGAAAATTCCATTAATGGTATATTCAGTGTAGGATTAAATGATGGACGTTACTCATCATAACATTGATGAGTATTGAGACTAGGCTATTTTTCTATTCTCCAACTCATTCCACCCGAATAAAAATGTTCCATGACAATTTGTCTTGTTAAAAACAAGTGTTTCTTTTTATTACTTGTTTTAAACTTCAAATTGAAGCTCCAATATGTTAAACCTACAGGGGTTTATGGGAGTTACAGTTTACTGTAATTTATTTTACATTAATATATTTTATATTATCATCTAAGACATGGAATTCCCAATATTTATTTTTTGTCGTTGCCTCAGAAATTGCTATCTATGGATACATAGGAGCAGTACTGACTCTTTGTATCAGCTTTTTTAAAATCAGAACGGCTGTAAAAGGAGACTAGAAGGAGCGAAAATTTAAGTCAATCTCCAGAGTAAACTCTACGTTCTGTTGTGCTGTTGCTCTGAGAAGCTCTGTTTTCTTTTTATTTCAGCCTCCCTGTAGCGTTTAACGACCGTAAACTCACGGTTTACACTGGAAATATGCTGAAAGGAAACATTTAACAGTGCGCATTTCAGAATACGAAAAACATTTACGGTAAATAATCGCAACTAGTTATAATTTACCTACCCAAACTCCAGATGAACAGCAACGGGGGCTGCCATGTTGTCTGCGCATGCAGGAAGTGATGGACGGATAAGGCGGAAGTAACGTGTTCACACCGCGTGCTGTGTCCATGGTTACCATCAATCTGAAGGGAAGCTTTACTTCTCGAGTGAAATGATAGTTATAATGCATGGAAAGGTTATTATGTCGATATTTTCCATCGTTTTTTCTATGTTTTTAATCAGAACGCTTCCTTTACCTATTAGATATTGGATTAATTATATAATTTAATATCTATAAAACTTATTTTTTTCATTTTCGTTGGATCATTGCAATAAAATAGACCCGAGTATACCTACTGACTTTGATTAAAGGAACAAATTCCTGTGTAAGACAATGTATGTGTTTAAAATAAAAGTAGTGATTGCACTCTTTTACCTATGTAAAAGTAAAAAAGCATAGGTTCTATATTGCTTATATGCTTAAGTACACAAGTCAAATGTAGTTTTTGCCTTAACTTATGTAAATAACATGTCAAAAAATATATGTTCCTAAAAATAAAAAAATAAATTCCTATCCACGAAAAATCCATCAGTTTTTCTCTTTTACTCACTGTTTTGGTAGGGGAGAAAAAAAAAATAAATATATATATATAGACCCTGGGCCAGGAATCAAACCCAGGACCCGGGTTTGATTCCTGGTATATATATATATCAGGAATCAAACCCAGGTCCTGAGTTTGATTCCTGGCCCAGGGTCTTTCTGCATGGAGTTTGTATATTCTCCCCATGCATGAGTGGGTTTTTTACTCCAGCTTCCTCCCAAAGTCCAAAAACATGAGTGACTAACTGACGTTTCTAAACTGTCCTTTGGTGTCTGTGCATGACTGATGTCATGCAACACCTTGACAAGGTCAGTCTCTGTACTGTGGTGAACATGGACATCTGACTGGAAGACAGTGAAGCAGATGGTCATTGTTGGGAAGGTATTTATCTGTTGAAGCACATTTTTTTTAAATAACCTAATAATAATAATAATAATACCAAATACTGGTGAGATGCAATTGTCAAGGCTCAGAAAATAGGAACCAGAATTCAGGCAGACAGAACAGGTTTATTTAAAAGTGAAACATTTATTGTCTGCTCAGGATTGCGCGGCTCATCAAGCAGGGACCGGCTTGCTAAATTCTTGGTAGAGATAAATACTCAGGTTAGTGACCAGTAGACTCAGATGGGGAACAATAACAAGCATGTAAGTCACTAACCTGGTTCTTAGTTCCGTCCATGCCCAGAGGGAGGAGTGGGATTCAGTCGGATGATTTCTCCACAGACTACGGCGGGAGCCTCCTAGTGTCCCAGGAATGAGGCAAGCAGACTGACGAGCAGAAGCCATCAGATGCAGAAGAGCAGAAGAGTCCAGAAGCAGAATCCAGAGCAGGAGACAAAGTCGATGTCCAGATCAGAATATCGCAGAGGTACCAAAGGGAAATCCAAGCCGGGGTCAGGGGACAAGAACAGGAAGAAACAGACCGGAACAGGGGCAAGCCAAAACTCAGGAATCCAAAGGCAGAAACAGGTCAGGATCAGGCCGTCAAAACACAACAAGGTACGCTCGAGAGCTCTCACAGTTGGCTTGAATAATTTGGTACTGATGGCTGGAAACAAGCAGCATAAATAGGAGCTGGAACAGGTGGATCAGATGAGGGCAGATGAAAAATGGGCGGAGCCAAACAGGTGGGAGAAATGAACTAATATTCCAGTCATCAGTGCCAAGATCATGACAGAAATTCTGAATTTGGCTTTTAGCAAAAGGAACAACTTCCTTCTGGTTCCATGTTTTTTTGCATCAGTAGAATATGCCGGTGGTAATGTGATGGTCTGGGCTGTTCTTCTATGTCAGAACCTGGAGGACAACTTGTGAGAAAAGGAAACCATGAGAATGTCTGGCTATCTGTTTGTGATCTCAAGCTGAAACAAACCTGGGTTTTGCGGCATGGGAGTGAACCAAAACACAGCAGCAGGTCCATCTCTGATTGGCAAAGTAAATATTTTCCAGTTATCCAGTCAAAGAGGTTGTTAATGCTTGCAAAACCTCCAAATTGGGCTGAATTAAAACAATTTTGCAAAGATGAGTCAAAACTCATCCATATTGCTGTTTAAGACTCTTTGCAATTTATTGCAGATGCTTTACTGCAGTATTTGCTTCTAAGGGTGGCCCAAATTTTCAAGATTGTGTAGGTTTAGATTTTCTCTTATCCTTAATAATAAAATCATTTATTTAAAAACTGGGTTTATTTAGAGAACTTTGGTTCTTTTCGAATCAAAGTTGTTTCATAACTTTATCATTACTACTACTTCTACACTACTACTACAGTACTACTTCAGCAGTGGATTAATCCTATTTTATGTCGTAGAATGATAAAATGGTTGAGAAATGTGGACAACCTAAAGTCCCTCTGATTTTGTTTCCTAATTACAACAGATACATTTTCAATAATTGTTTCTGTTTTTTAGCAAAATGTATTTTTATTTCTGTCCTGATGCGTTGACACTGATTCCTTTCACAGATCTCTGTATTTTGTCTCTAGCTGCTTTAAATATTACACACAAAATCTTTGCCAAATCCTCTGGCAACCATCTTAATGAAGTCTGATATCAAATTCATGTTCCTCCAGACGTAATCTCAATGTGTCTTTTTTCTTCTACTTAATATTGAACAAAATAATTATAACAGCAATAACTTTATTGGTAAGGTTATTACTGCAACGATAGAATCTTGTGGCTTTGCAAAGCAACGGTATGACGTAAAACAGTGACACCACATCTGTCCACTCAGTCCTTCTCGCTCTCCGTACGCACATTATCAATCATCCTGCAGACAGTCTGAACCTCAGAGTACCCCAGAGATGAAGCAGGGGTTGAGATGGGTGGGGGTGTTGATGGTCAGCAGTTTGAATTGCAAATCTGCTGCCTTCTGTTGGCGTCCACGCCATAGCAGGCCCCTTCCTTGTCTGTATTCATGTGTTAATGAGGAGCGAACACAGACAGATCGAGCTGGGCCTGGCGGGGGTGAGGGAAGGGTGAGGTTTGGGTGAGGAGGCCTACTGACAGCTGAGGCTTCAGTATAGTTTTGGAAAATAATAAAGACATGATGATTTTATTTTTGTCTTTGCTGGAACCAATCTCAGAGGGAGGCAAAGGGATTCAAGGATTGGTATTTATACCCATGAAAAAGTGAATTGTCCCAGAAGAACCACGCCATTTTTGTATGTCGTGTCGTATTTGTTAAGCTACAGTGGGATAGGTTTAAAGAAAGGTGTTTTACATTTTCACCAACCTGCTCTCATTTCAGTTATTTCCTCACCATCATAAGAGCAAACACTTTAGTTTCTAATCCTTAATGTATTCTGGATAGAATTTTTGGAAGTATTTTGAACTCAAACTAAAACCAAGGTGTATTTAACAAGTTACACGTCATTTGATGGCTGGACATTTTTGATAAACCTGAAATCCACCAAGAGAAAAAAAAAATAAATGTACATTAGAGCTACTCTGCCTGCACCAGCTATAGAGCGGCCAAGGTCACACATGATCAGATGACAATGACCAACATGGCAGATTAGCTATAGAAGCAGGATTGGTGGTTGTGGTGGGGATTAGGGAGTGAATTGATTATGATTGGATGGCAGGTCCAAGAGATCTCTGGTCTGCTTCCATATGAAAAAATAAAGAGCTGAAATTAACACATACCATGATAGCAAGCAGAGAGAATCCTCTTAAAGATTACATCCATCACATGTTACGCCTATAAAACCACATAGAAAGGGGGACAAAAGAAAAGGGCTATATCGTATTGTCTGTAGCAGATTATGAGGCGTCCTATTATGTTTCATAGTTTCATACTCTGTTATGTTGGGGTGGTTGAATAAAGCCTTTCCTTTTACCCAGCATACATTTTTTTCTGCATAAACTCTTAATTTCTTTATTTTTTTATAATGGGATTAGATGTGATAGATATACATGGAAACATTATTTTGAAAGAAGTATATAATTATTTGTTCTGATTTTTTTCATTTAACAAAAACTTAGGACTTCAGCTTCAGTCTGAAGCTATTCACAAGTTGACTTCCAGCATAGCACTTTCTTTAGCGCCATCCAACTTCCAATGGACATCGTTCGCTTTAGATATGGTGTTTTTTTTTTCAGAGCAGAATAGAATTTTAGTTTTTTTCTGCAATGATGATTTGCTAAGACACCTCCAAAAGCACAAAGACAGACCAGGTTTTCATTGATGGACTGCTTCATTTAATGTGGGATTGAACAAAAAACCAAAGTCTAACAAGAACTAAATGATCATGTCACAAAGGCATAGAAAATAGATAGTTTGGTATTTGCATTGTTCTTTGCATGCAGGCCAAAAAGCTGCAAGTCGGTTTAATCAAACTGGAGTACCTTCTTTCTTATATTTTAACTGTTCCCTACATGGTTTGTGGCAAGCTGGTAAAATGTTGTTTTTTTTTATAGTTTTCTTCAATTCACTCTTCTATATAGGTCAGATTTTTGGATAAAAAAAAGAAATGGATGTTTTCCACATATATCCCCACCTGAGCTGTAGATCTTCTAGTGGCCTCTCTGATTATAGCTCCACTTTCCAAGCCAGTCACTTTACAAGGAGAGATTAGGTAGCAAGGGTTTGAAGCTGTACCAAACTATTTCCATTCTGAATGAAGAACTAAAGAGTGCGCCATCATATGTTCAAAGCTTTGAATATTAGTGTTGAACCTCACCCTGGTTTAATTTCTCCACAACTTTATCTTTGACCCATCAACTTTGTTCCTTGATCTACATGATGCTGCTCGTTTCCTACTGTTTTCTGATAAGTCTTCACTCAATAAACTGTTGTATTTTATTCCTAAAGGAAATTAACTGTTATGAAAAATTTTGCTCAGTACTTTTGAGAGATACATGCAGAAATTAAGCTAAAACAGCAGAAATTCAGCAACTGCTGTCTTATAGTCCATCTCTGCACTCAAGTTCACAAATGCACACATTAATGCACAAATGAACATAGGGGCACACGTGCATCTATATGCCCTCATACACACACCCTCTCCATCTGTCTGTTTTCCCCCCCACTGCCTTTGCAACGGCTCTATCTGCAAAGCAATGTGTTAGGCTTCAAGGAGCATGCATGCATTCAACACCTATTTTATCTTTGATGTGTTTGTTTCCTGCACTTAAACCTTTCAAAATATAAACAGACTGTTAAATGAAGTCCACATGTGTGCACCAACCAAGGCAAAATTAAATCTACAAGGAAGTTTAATAAAGAGGAATTCTGCCCCTATATGAACCATTCAAAAGGGAATGTCGCCCTCTGCTGGCCTTTTATGTGTATTACATAGAACAGGGGGAAACTGCTGAGGTGAAATCAAAGCTACAGTTTGTGATAATGAAGGGATTTACTGACAGAAATGTAATACACAATAATATAATTTATCATCATCTACGAACTGAAAGTCTCAATCTTAATGTTTGCATTGCCTTGGAAAGTGCTATTTATAATTACATAGGAGGGGGTTGCGCATTTATGGAGGCAAACATCTTTGCGCTTCACAGAGAGTATACAAAACAAAATTTTGTTCAGTACGGCTCTTAAGACATTTCCATTCCTTAAACGACAGAGAAACCAGAGTGTGCTGCTGTATGTTCATACAGCACCAAGTTAGGTAAAAAAATCTATATCCGAATAAACTGCTATTTGCAAAATTCTCTATGTAAACTAGGCTTACACTGGCCACGACTGCCAACTGGCTGGGCATTATGAAGATGAACAATCTCAAGTGTTGCGTTTTTGATTATTATTATTATTTTTTTCTTCTGTGCAGACCTGCAACTTTCTCCAGCACTTGTTCCATGTTTATTTTGGTCAGAGTAGCCAAAACAGGGGGAAGAATCACCCAGACAACAGTTGTAAGGTGAGATGCGTTCCTGAGCTCAGGCAGGAGCAGCAGGGAATCAGTGTTGGAACAGTGGCTGAGAGAGCTCCAGAACCAGGATGAGGCCCCCAGCCATGCACCCCTCAGGAGCCTAGGGGCCACAGCTTGCTTAGGAATAGAGCTTAGAAGCATATTGGTAGATCGGAGAAGCCTCCCAGGCAAACAAAGCTCTTAACGCCCAGGAAAGGCTACGGCTGGTCTGGGCAAGCTATTGGGGCTAACTGGAGGTAGGATGATAAACTGTCCTTCTAGGGCTAAAATAAAACAACTTTTTAAAAAGCCACTTACTAAACCTCTTATGAGCATTCCTTGCTTTATACTTTGTCAATATAATTTTTTCTATCTTCCTTTTGGATTACAGTGGTCAGAACAAGATACTTTCTAAACTCTAAGTTTTCATACTTAATAATACAATTTCATTGTAAATAGACACCGGCATTAAAGAATTTATTGATTTGATGGTGTGATCTAATGTATATATATATGTATAAACAGACATCAGACAAGATAGGTAAAGTGGAGGCAGAAGCATGACTGCCTCCAGCGGGTGGGGGATTCATGTTGCTGCACACTGACCACTAGATGTCACTGAAACACTTAAACACTGTCGCTTTAAATGTTTTTATCAATGGATAACGTTATATTATATTGTTCAGCATTATATTATATTTTATGAACTATGAATGGATGACTGAAGGAAAGGTTTAAAACAACACACTCTATTAATCATTGCATTTGATTGTTTTCTAAATAAAGAGCCAAACCCATCGACACAAGCAATTGTTTTATTTGAAAAAATGAATTACTATGTACAGTACAAAAGAAACATGAGATCAGTCCTGAATCATTTCCTGACTTTTTTTTTTTTTGCTTACTTCATACAAATAAAAGCACTTCACATTATCATTAATGTTTTTAATGAAACCTAAGCCAGTAGGTATCCTCTTGGTCACAAAACAAGCAAGATCTGCGTCATTTCTCCATGCCTCTGTGTAATGTCTTTATACCTTTTTTTGCTGACTAAAGTGGCTCCAAGTCTGATCGGTACAGCTGATTCCAGAATAGATCACGGATCCAACATCAACTGAAAGATTTTAAATAAACTGAACCTTTCCAAGAAATTGCTATCTATTATGTCCTCCATCAACTGTTCTGAAGACCACAAAAGAAAAAAAAAACTATGGTTCCTTAAATAACTTAAGGGTTCCTGGCAAAAATGATTGCATAGTTCTGAGAGGTGGCTCCAGCCCTCTCAGACTAGATTACAGCAAAAAATAAAAAAATAAATGAGCCTGAAGTTTTAACCAATCTTTAAAGTAAAACAGGTGTTGTTACAATTATTTGAGCGCTATTGCTGATTAATTAAGTGAAAAACATTATTCGAACTGAACATTAATTGAATGCAACATACTATTGCATGTCAGCACAGATGAATATCATGGAAATATCAATTTATTTCTGTAATTCACAGATAAACATACTTTATTTTCATTTTAATGATATGGTTCAGTGAAAAGTAAAAACCCAGATTTAAATCTTTGGAAAATAAGAATATTTCATGGCATCAATACAAATGAAAAACCATCCCTGACAGTAAACAATTTTTAACTGGAACAAAGTCATTTTGATTTTGTTGCTCTCCTTTATGCCTACGGTGAACCAAACAAAAATATTTTCATTTTTCTTGTTACCCCATGTAAAATGCGTTTGGAGTTTTCTTTGGATAACAAGTGGCTTAACATAAGGGAAGAGAGAGATAGAGCTCTATCACTGTCAGGTTGTTCTTTTCCTCCATTGTCTACATATGTATTTCACAATTAATTGAGAGGTTCTGATATTGTTGAAGTCTGTTCGCAAATATGCTTCTGATCTACGTGCAGGAGGGGGTCGACACAGAGCTCAGTGGTGTGTGTGAAGTTTCTCCTTTAGGAAAAGGTACCGCACATCTTCGCAGGATGAATGATGTGAGCTGTGTTCAGCAAACATGGCTGCATAATCTGAAGATGCGTGTTGGAAAAGTATGGGCGCTTTGTGGATGTATGTTTATTGACAAACATAGATCTGAAGAGGTTTACTGAGTTTATTCAACCTTTAGAGCAGGGATCCCCAAAGTCGGTCCTGGAGTGTCCTGCAGGTTTTAGAGGTTTCTCTGCTTGGGCAGAGCTGATTCTGATGATTGCATTTCAGCAGAAGCTTGTTAATCAACTATTGATGTAAATCAGCTGAGGTGGAGCAGGGAAACCTCTAAAACCTGCAGGACAGCGGCCCTCCAGGACCGACTTTGAGGATGCCTGCTTTAGAGAATAACTAAACCAGGGCTCAATATTTTTTTGTTGACAAATTATATTAATTAGGCCTTAAATTTGCTATTGTTATGTTACTCTGAAAATCTTCAGAATTTAGAGAAATCCTTTTTAATTTTGCAATATTTGCCCAAAAATCGACTTAGTGCTTTATGACTAAAAATCTGGGCGATAGTCTCTTGCTTTGAAGACTTTGGGGGTATTTTTCCACATTTGTCTGGGGTGGAGATGTTTAACATCAGTTTTAGTTACATTTTAAATGGGCTGCAAATATCCCCTCTGCTTGACAATTATCCTTCTGCTAGATTTCCCTTTGTCTTACTTGGATGCAGCACTCTGCAAACAGTTTGCTAATGATAAATCTACTAAATTCATACAGTGCCTTTCTAGTCAAACTGACCACTCTAAGAGCTTTACAATTCAAAAATGTGAGCCCTCCATACACAAATATGAAGATTTGTAGAGAACAGGGGGTTGAATTCCTTGCCCATATTCACAATGAAATGTGGCAGGAGGAAGCTGGACCCTTTCCCACAAGTTTTTAGTTGTATGATGATTTTCCACTGATCAACCAGTAAAATTTTGTTTGTCACGTCTGGTAGAGCCACTGCAATTAATCTTTTTAGTAAACACGTTTTACTTTTTGAACTGGATTACAGAAACAAATTAACTTTTCAATGGTATTCTGATTTATCGAGATGGACGTGTACTTTCCCTGACTCTCATTAGAATCTCTCCACATAAAGAGCACATTATCACAGACTCCTTTTTTATGCTTCATATGTCTGACACACAGTTGCCATTAAGCAAAATTTGTCTTGGTGAAAGATTCAGTCACATGCATTAACCAATTGTGCAAGCTTTGAAAAAATGAAACATGTTCAAAAATGTTCCCATACTATGTGAAACCTTTCATTAACGAAATTTAAAATGCACATATTCCACATTGAGTCGTCTTTGCGATAATGCTTCAAGCTAATTTTCGCATACAGGACCTATGAAATGAAATGTCTTAGCCAGCCAGAAGAGGGGGAAGGTCACTTTATCCTCACTGAGCTCTCACATTCAAGTTGTTGCATTAAATCAGCATTTATTAATGCATGCCTGGTACATTTTTAATGGGATTTAATGGGGTTGCTTGATCCATATTAAATGATTTTATTTGCAGGGTTCCCTTGTGATCAGCACTCTTATGAACATCATGAAGAAATATCCACAGTTTTTTGATACTCGTAAAAAAAAAAAAAAAAAAATGAATTAAAAAACAGACAAAAAAATGGAGGAGTACACCTCATGATGCAGGCATACTCACACAGATTGAACATCTCATGAGCTAGGTGGAATATGGTCATCCCAGCTATGTGGTGACAGATGTGTGTTGATGTTATACTGGATCGAAGCCATACTTTGGAGCTTCATTTGGCCCTCAGAGTCGATGGTACACATGTTCCCATCGAAGAGCTTTTCCCTTGGATTTAAATATTTTAGCAGGTAAGTCCACAGGGAAGAACATAGGATTTTTTTTTCCTGTTCCACAGTGAGTGCAACACATGTCCAACAACAGGAAATGTTCTCGTGCGCTTATAGCTGCCTCCTCAATCACTCCCTCCTTGTCCACATCAGCGTCATCATCTCCATCCCAGTTTTCAGCACTAAACAAAACCACACCACTGTGAGTGGTAAGTGCAACAAGAGTGTTTTGGCGATCGGAAGATACAGGGCAGATGCTATAGCTCGCTGTGGCGCACAGGAGGCTCTAGTTTGTGAGACAAAGCTGTGAGAACTTTGTCAAACTTCTCGTAGCGCTCTGATTGGCTGCCCTCAGAGCCGCGGCTACCCCATAGTAGACGCATCTGAAACTCCGTCTGGAAGACCTCTCGTATCTCAGGTTGCTCCTGGAATCCTGAAGAGGAGAGGAGAGAAGGGTTATTCCGTGAGGACTGTATCCGCAATTATGGGAACTAAAGAGAAACAGAGCTTAAAGGGATGTGACTAAATGTTCTCTAAAATCAAGAAGTGGTAAATAAGAATTTGAGGAAAAGGATAATGATTAGAAGCACAACAGGTGAATCTATGCAGCTTTTGGTGATGGCATTCTGGGGAAAACACCAGCAAAACCTGAATAATGAAAAGGTTACATTGGTGATAAAGATCAATCATCTTTACAAAACAGAGGGAACTTGATCAATACATCAAATTCCTTTTGGGCATAATTTTGATAAAAATCTTACAAAAACAAAAACTGTGATATTTTGGCAAAATTAGCAAAGAAACTGTAGTGATGTGAAAGTAGTGTTCATCTTTTAATGTTTCAGAAACACATTTTAACACTAAAGATAAACAAAGATAGACAACAAAAGGTAGGCCAAATCTATTTTTTCTGGAGTTATTTTTCTTTGTTACTTGTTTAAACAGCACAGTGCATGTTCATACTTGTAATTACAGGTAGTTGTATATCTACATAAAAAATTCTGCACATATTTAGCGGGATGTGTTCCCAAACAGGCATCTTTTTTCCCTTTTTGTGCATATTCTCTTACATATGCTAATTAAACATTAAAACACCTGTAGCTTTTAGTCAGGTGCGGCTAATGTATGAACAAAACAGGATTTTCCCCTAATTTTAGCTTGTGAATGTAGTATTCAGGTGCATGTTGTAGTCCAGAAAATACTGTAATTTATCATCATCCAGAATTAAGAACTTTTATACCACAATGCCATTAGTCTATTTCTATGCAACCTTCAAATTTAGAAAGACAGAAACACTTAGAGCTTGTATGTGGCTAGGATGTTCTGATCTTCATGAGTGAGGAAACATGAAGGAAAGGAGCTACTTTACTAAATTAGATTTTCTGTACTATCCCAGTAAAGATAAAAAAAAAAAAGTATTGAAAAACAAAGCAAACAAATGTTTTCTGAAACTATAAAATGTTTAAAAGTAAACCTGTTGGTGGCACACTCATCAATAAAGGGGCCTGCTAAGCTCAGGCTGATTGACTGACGGCAGCAATAGAAATCAGAAGTGTTAGGTGAAAAGATCAATACATTAGATCAGAGGTGCTGTGAAACAAACTGTTTGCATTAAAAGTTCAGAAAAGAATCTCACCCTGCAGTTTGCTCTCAGCTGTATTTTTGTAGATCTCCCCGTGATGTGCAATGGTGCGTGCAGCCTCTAGGTGGTGCATGACCACGTCCACTCCCGCCTCCGAGCTTTCCCAGGGCTCTAGTACCTCTCCGACGGCGGCGCCCCGCTCCAGCAAAGACAGGACAGGGAGGACGTGGGGGAAGGAGGTGTTGGATATGACGCTGGATTCTGAAGAGGAGGGACATGGTTGGAGTTCAGCTGTGAAATAATCAGGCTCTCAATAAAATAGCTACTAGCAGCTTACCTTTGCCATCATTCATGTTCTTCAAGAACGGTTTGAGTTTCTTCTCATACAAAATAGCGCCCTCTGTATGTCTCTGGCGTAAGGTCACCCATGTCTGCTCCAGGCGTGAAATCTAGAGCAGCAAAGTACAAAAGGTCAAAATCATGCAGGATGTTCAATCTTAATGGTCCTTTTTAAGTGATAGCGGCCGGACTTTTACCTGAGGCATCTCCAGAGCTCGCATCACAGCAGCAAAACCAAACATGTTTCCCAGGTTACTTTTCAATTCTGCTGCCAGCTGGATGGTTTTATGAAGCAGGGCTGCTCTCTCCTCTGTACTTCCTGTACAGCCAAGGAGGTCCACTGCCATCATGATAGACATGGTGTAAAACCTGAGAAAAATTTATTATTTAAAGTGAACATTTTCTTGGAAAACAGCGAAGCCATGGTTAAAACCTTTTGTAGAGTTCTGTTGAACTTTTTCCAGATTGTGCTAAAATAAAATGATGCTATCTATCGGCATGTTATGTGGTAGAATGGCCCAAAGTACCAACTAATTATGAAGTTAAGGGAAAAGATAGATCTGCTCTTAAAAAAAATGAGTGATTAAAAAAGGTAATATTATTTTGCATTTTGCCTCAATTTGATCTGATATATCTGAATAAATTCAGCTACAACTAACACTGAAGAACAGAGTTCAGAAATGAATCTCATAAATCGAGTGACGGAAATATTTTTTAGAAAAATACAGAAAACAAATTTGATGTGAACAAAGAAATGTTTTTGTACCTCTCCAACAAGTCAAGTCTCTGCTGATGTCCATGTGGCAACGTAAGCAACTCCAACCCTGAGGACACTCCCATCATCCTTTGCATCTCTGACGTTACACCTAATATTCTAGCAACCTGAACAATTCAATACAAGAGAAAAAATAATCAGAACATGATTATTTTTTATGAATGCGAGCTGCAATAAGCTTGTTTTGTTCAGTTGAGTGTGCATATTAACTGCATACCTTGCAGTCCGCGAGGGTGATGTGTTTAGCTGCAGTACTGGCATCAACCTCACCCAGCAGTTCTTTTACTCTCTTCAGCACAGACATCTCCAGAGGTTTATTTTCAGCAGGAAGAAGGCAAGACTCATACCTGCGGAGGAAGCGTTTCTGGGTTTTAGCAAATAATGAAGCATGACAGCCCACGAGGGGCAGCGACTGCTGCTGCAAAAAGTAAAGAAAAGGAGGTGACAGAGCTTTGGGCCCTGTGACTCAAACAGGTGATTAGATGTGGATTTATCAAGACATTTGAGTTAACCTGTCAGAACATATCTGTTTTCAGGACCATGGTATGTCAGTTATATAACATTGCTTTTAAACTAATATGACAATATTAAATGTATGTTTTTGTTTGAATATATATATTTATATAGAAACTTCTTACATTATCCTGGAGCATTAATGTGGTAAAATCAAGCACCAGATATTTGTCTTCCTTTACTGAATAAATTAGAAAGTATATAGAAATAAAACAAAGATTTATTAAGTGGGGAAAAAGCAAAGTTAATTGATTTGCTGTTAAGTATATTAATTGGTAAAATTGTCTACTTTGTCTTGTGGAGTTCCTCTGGGATCTGGGTTCAGTTCAGTTCTCTTTTTATTCTATCTCAACCCTTTAGCTAAAATCCTGCTAACTACTCTGTACTCTTGGTAGACACTATAAGTAGGTTGTTTTATAACTATGATCAGATGTAGGAGTTTAGTTAGGAAGCTATGAAGGTTTGCATTTTGGTTATTTTGACAGCTTCTTCCCCTTAAAGTCCCAGATTTGAAGTCAGGATCTGCACTTTTTCTGAGAGTTCACATAGAGACACATTTCCTCTCTCTCTCTCATGTGTTCTTTCCTACAAAACACAAAAATTCTGCTAAATTATTTGGATTTATTCAAATAGATATTGTCAGATCAAATCAGTAATCACCAATAACTTGAAAAGATATTTCAATTTTTTTCTATATGAGGACATATAGGGCTCACTCAGGCACCGTCCACACGAAGTCAAAACGAACACGAAACGCTGATATTTTCCAAATCTTTTCTAAACGTTACTTTCTGTAAAATTTGACAGATCATTGCATTTAAATCTGGGAAAAGGTAAGAACAACGACTAAATGTTACCAGCAGTTGAAAGCAGTGTTTTAATTATCTTTTCCAGATTGACACAGTTTCTGCTTTAAATGTTACATTTCTCTTTATTTCCTGTCATATTTTTTCTGCCTTGTACCACTAATGGTTTCAAATGTCTTTTAAAATCATTGTAATCCTCGTATTACTATGCTTTTTATAAAAATAAGCAATATTAAATGAAAGCACAAGTGTCTTGTCTTATCAGGTATCTAGTAAGAATGCAATTTATACCAAACAGAATGCTAGGAAACGGTTTGTAAAAACAAAACAGGAATTCTACTTTTTTTCTTCTAATGCTAATAAGTTAAGCAAACATTTGGTTTGACTATTAAACTGTTAACTGAAGTATTATTAGTTTACCTTTGTGGTTCAACTGCTCTATTTTTAGTTTTTTACAACCTGCTTATAATTTGTTTTAATATTTATTTTCTTTTAATCTGCTTTTACTAATCTTTTATTTTCTTTTTTTAATTCAGGTAAAGCATTTTGAATAGCCTTTGTACTGAATTGTGTTGTACAAATAAACCTGCCTTGCCTAACAAAATCCAGGTGTTGCTCCCTGCCTTATTTATCCTTTACCTTTTCAATAAATTCATGATATGCAGTCTGATAAATGATTAAAGCTAAAGAAACTATGTGACTCACTTGGCTGTGGATTCACTCGAGCTGTTAATCAGGGGTTATTACACCTAATCTAAGAAATCTTTATTTATTGCTAGATTGTTTTTGCAGTAAATATATTATATCTGTTAATCCCACATTTCCTACTGGATTTACCTGGATGGCCTGAATAAGGAGGTTGACTCCACCACTGGGGGACTGAAAGTCCTCTCTCCTTCCTCTCTGGCTTCTCCTTTCCCTCCTTCTTCCACTCGCAATCGCTCCACATAGCTCTTAGCTGGGGGTTTGGGTGGCCCAGAGGGGCAGGGTCTGAGGTCACAGTAACTCCCTGCCGTCTCAGAGGAGTGCGATTGGTAGGCAGCATGATGAGCAGGTGAGGAGTGTGCGGAGTGACAGGTTTGTGTGGGAAATTCTGCAGGAGCACTACCATCTGAGGGGCTGAGCTGAGGGTCGCTGGAACGGCGTATCACGGGGGAGGGAGGTACGACAGCCAGGACCCGTCCGCCTGAATGGGCTCTCTGCCTGGTGACTGGATAAAAAGAGAGATGAGCCTTCAGCTTGCTGCAGAAAGAGTCTGTGTGATGGCAATGTATTATTTATGTGTTTGAGTCTGTCACTTACTAGCACTGTATGCTGGAGACAGCGGGGTTTCCCCAACAGGCGACAAGGGGCAGCGGTACTCCTGAATCTGGTCCATACTCATTGCACAATTGCGCATTGCGTCTTTATGATGGTGGATGGTTGATGGGCTGAAAAAAATCATTTTAAACCTTGGTTTAGATGACAAGAATAGTTTTAATCAGAATGGAAAAAAACGTAAATCTTACAGGGTGAGAGAAGAGGGTTTTTATTTTAGTTAGTGAGACTCATGACAAATAGCATTTCTGCTATTTAAGAACTACAACAAAGCAGGAGCAGGCAATTTAACATTTAACTTTTTATTAGTATTTTTTTTTTTACAAATATTTTTAAAAAGTCTGGTTTGCACTTAATTTCTGCCCCTTTTACTCTGCAAGACCAAATAAATTGAGTAAAAACAGATGCACTAACAGTAGTCAGCATTAACTGACAGACTGGGCAACAATAACATTCACCAAAGAAGCAGCCAAGAGGCCCATTGTGACTCTGGAGGATCTGCGGAAATCCCCAGCTCAGGTAAGAGAATTGATGTAAAAGTTTTTTTTAAATAGAAAGAAAGATTTTAGTCATTATATAATGCATGCAGCATGTAGATGTTTGCATAGAAAAGTGGTTTTAGAGGGGCTTTAAAACAAATGCACACCACACTTTTCCCATTGCAATTGGTAATCGAAAACTTATTGTTTTTCTTCCAACTCATAAGTGTGTTCTGCTTAATTTTGTCTACCTGAAATCCATATAAATTACATTGAAATGTCTGGTTGCTATGTGACAAAGCCTGAAATATTAAAAACATTGAATACTGTTGCACATTTTTTATTATGCCTATAAATGTGTCTGCTCCTTTCTAGTAGAGTCATCAATAAAAAAGAGTAGGAGTGAGTGTGGGACTGAACAGCTGTCATCACAAAGGGAGGTGCTACAGGTCTCTGTGAAGTGAGGGGGTGGTAGGAGGGTGGAAAGGCCGTGCACTATCATAGTGCAAAAGATTATCACTGTTGTCACAAACATAAACACAACCTGCAATCGGACAAAGGCTCCGGCTCTGGTTCTGGTGGTGCTGCTGGTGTCTCAACAGGACTGGGGCTGTCTGAGTCACTGATTATGTATACAACATAAAAAATTAATACAAATGTTTTTCACAAAGCTGTGAAAAAGAAAAGAGCTTCCAAAGGACGATCATATCACCACCATCTCACCTGTGAGGCATCATCTTTTCTGTCGTCAGCCCGTCGGTCATGGTGACGCTCCGCCTCTTGATGTACGCACCCCTCTGGCTTGATGGCGAGTAGGCGGAGCCATGCTTGCTGTTGGAGAGGGCGAAGGTTGCCTCCAGGTAGCGCAGAGGTAGAGTCCTACTGACGGGACAGTAGATGTGGGCGCTGCTGGACTGGGAGACCGCTTTGCGTTGGCCAACGTAAAAACGCACAAGCTCCTGAACGGAGTCAAAACTGTCTGACTCCAACATATACTGCACCTGGGGAATATTAGAAAGAGAATTTACATTTCAAACACCTGGAATATTAAAACATGTTAGAAAGTGAGTACAAAAACATATATTTGTAACCCACAAGAACAGTGATGGTAAAAACACAATACAAGGATCAGCAAGCAGGAACAAAGTTGGTTAAATTGAAACAACTACATCATACTGTAGTTGCAGAAATAACATTACCAAAAAGACAAAAATATCAAATGAGCAGAGAAATCTTTTCTTGGCAAAGAAAGTTTTCTCTTCAGTTATTAAGGCAGAATTCGTGTTTACTTGCTGAGATAAAGCAGGAGGAGTTAAATAGGGGAAGTTTTTACAATAGGCTATACCACATGTCTGGTGCAAATGAAATGTTCTCATGATATCACCCATGTTGCAACCATTAGCTCATTGGGCAGAGATCTTATCCAAGCAAATGGGTTATTAATATTAACTCATGTTAATATTAATAATATATACTCATGTTGATCTTTAGACACAAAGCTAGACAAACTAAGACACTTCTTGGTCCAGATGTTTTATGTGTTTTGGAAGAGTTTTTTTCATCTGTTTTCTACACAGAAATATAAAGAAAGGTTCTCAAATTCTTTTACAAACATTTCTAATCAGATTTATTTATACTGAATGCACACAATAATAAAAAAGATTACTTTAATTGACTGATCAGGGTACTGGAAATTTTATTTCTAAAGAATTTAGTGTTCATTTTTTCAGTAATGCTTTAGTTGGTCATTTTGAATCACATGTTAATATCATATTCTCACTGTCTATTTAAAAACTTTTCCACTGATAAATTGTATTTTAAAATGGGGAAAAAAAAGAATAAGGAAGATTAAATTCGTTTTTCACAGTTATTAAAAAAAACAACTAAGAATTTCAAAATAAATGCTCAAAACATCTCATCTTTTGTTTGAGATGTCCATTCATGTCCTTTTTTTATCCCAAGGTTTTGGAGCAGGATTTCCATAACCTTCTATCAGTTAAACCCAGTTTTAATTTAAACTCAACTCCAGATGTGAATAAGTTTTAAAAACGATCTTAATCACTTATCAAGCGAGATAAATAGACTTTTTGAACCTGAAGTAGAGTCTCTCTGTACGCCACTTGAAAGTTTTTACAACTTTGTTATCAAATGTCCGGGCTTATTGTAACTGTCACAGTCTTGGTTCTGTTATGTTTTTCTTTTAAGTATTCAGTTTTACTTTGCCCCATGTTTATAGTTTTAGTGGTGTGTATGGATTTTCAAGATGCTACTGTAAATCAAGTGAAAAAGAAGGGACTGAGTTATTTTAAACTACTGAATGTTTTCCAGAAAAAGCTTGGTGAAAATGTGTGCATTATTTGTGATTCCCAGGTAAATCTTATGGATTAGTCCATCAGTTTTGTTTCAGGAATTAATTTCATTCTTCTTTCAGTTTAGATAATGTGATAAATGGATGGCACTAAGCATCAATTGTAACAGAAATGAGATCAGAGATATATATAGTGAAGGGTTTTGATTTTCCGATTGTGAGTTTTGTCAGGATAATTAGGATTTCTGAATGTAGAGCTAATTCATACTTTACATACATTTTTAAATGCAAAACAGTCACTTAATAACATATCTGGATAAAGTTTTAGTAAAAAAAAAAAAAACACCTGAAAAGTGATTTTGTATCTGTTTAACCACACATTTTAAATACTGAATAGGTTTTTTAAGCATCTGCTACAGGTATGTTGCACAGAGATGCCTCTTAAACCTGAAGGATATTGGCTCTAAGTGAGCTAGAGCCTGAGACCCCCTCTATCTCTGAGATGTTTACGTACCTTAGTCTCATTGGATTTCACCAGAACTTTGCTGATCTTATAGTGGAGAACCTCATTGTCCCACCGACAGGTCAGAACATAATCACCAACATTGGTCAGAGAATCTCGCACAAGGAAATCCCCGTTTCGCAAAACCAGAGACTCGGACACCTAGATAGGAGAAAAAGAGAAATTTTAAGTTGCATAACGGTGCTTTAAACAGATTAGAGATAAATTTTGGCTCTATCAGTAGTGCATTGTGTGTTTGTGTCACAATTTGAAAGATAAAAAAAATGAACAAAGAAATCTGTGATTGTTTGAAACAGTTTCTCTAAGATTTGTGTTGCCAACTAGATAGATAGATAGATAGATAGATAGATAGCATTTATTGTCACTGAACAGAATTCAACGAAATTTCCATTGCAGCTCCCATTGCAGCTCCCGTGCAAACTAACTAACTAACTAACTAAACATGTATCACACTGTTTAGCTAATTTAAGTTAAGTTCTTCAATACAAATAAAGAGGAACTAAAGAAACAACTGCTCTATTAATGAACAAGCTAACAGCATCAGGCTGCACATATCACTGTTAACTAGAATCACACTTGTGTTTCTATTTTTAAAGGAGCTTTGGAGAAGAAATCCCAAATATTTGTAAAATAGTGGGTGTAGAAAAACAGAAAGTAAAATCAGCCTGAGCAGTATGTTTATAAAACAACCCCATAGGGAGACGGCTTTTGAAAGAAGCAAAAGGGGTTGAATTCTTTAAACAATCAATGAAATATGCAGCGCTACAAAGCCAAAAAGAAGAAAGTGTCACAGACCAGCAGGAGGCAGCACATACACAGATCAAAGGCTTAAAATTCATGCACAGCCTTTTATCTCCCCCACAGTTGAATATCTTTCTACTAAAGGGACTATGTTTGTTTTTTAATTCTTTATACCTAAATGAATAGCTTAAGGGAAATAACAAAAAGACAAATTATGGAAGAGAAGATTTGCAGCTTCTTCAGAAATGAGGCAATTCAATAATATAAAAATGACTAAAGAATATCAAGGTATATAATTAGTGAGGAAGGATTGGATTTAACTGAAGGATTTGTGTAAAATGATGCCACTAAACACTGTTTTGGTAACCTGGCCTGGGGTTTCCCCCCCAAAGTTCAAAATGTGGCAAAGCCATGAATATTTGAATATTTTATGTAAATGAAATGAGGGAAGACATGCAGATGGTAGATTCAAATCTGGAAGGGAGGCACATGCGGATCAAGAGCGACGATATAAGAAGCCACATGTGCATCCAGGCTGTTTGTTTGTGTCTTTGTCACCAGCTGGGAAACTCAACTGCGTACATCAGCAGCATACGCAGCTGTCTGTTTGGCAGAGTCTCCCTCCTTCTGAACGCTAAAGCAATTGCTGCCGAGCTGTGACAGATGATGGGATTCATTAATCAGTGTCGTTCAGTGAGTAAACTGCCTAAACTGCGCTTTCAAAGCCAGAGATGTTGTCGGAGTAATCACTCCGCTAATACTAAGGGATTATAAGCACAAGAGTATCTTAATGAATTCTGTATTACATTTGCTCGATTTATGAGCACTGATCCCCTCAAAAGTTGCTGATTTATTTGACCTGGATTTAATTTTGTGAAGCCAGAATGGAGAAATGGTGAGATATCTAAAACTATTTCATTTGTGTACTTTGTGTTGGTCTCTTTGAAAACTAAAAAGTATAAAAAGTTTTTTAATAAAGAAACTTTTTAGAAAAATAAAACATTAAACCTTAAACTTCCCAGATACCATCAGTTAGTCTCTACTCATATGCCTTAAGATATCTGATAATAACTTATATATGTATATAAATTTAAACAGAACTTGATATTTTTTTCGCCAGACTAATGACAAAAGTTCATAAAGGCAAATTTGATCTTTTTCTGCCATATCTAGGAGATCGCAAACTCACTACAAATATTTTCTTGAGTAATAACTAACTAAAAAAGATGTAATAAGCATTTTTCAGCTGTTCAAAATAAGTATAACGAATTGCGGAAGGTATTACGATCTGTTTAAAAGATAAAGTGCTCCATTAAGGGCTGCTATTCTTAAGCAGTGTGCAAAACTTCAGCAGATGACGGGAAGAGGGGAAGTTCTGCAGAAATATTGCTCCTTTTCTGCTGTTGTAAGGATCCAGTTCTATTAGTCAGGAAACAGGCTAAATGTGGACATTTTTTGCAGGCTTTTGAAAGCTCAGCATTAAGATAAAGGTCCCTATTTTCAAGGAAATAAACAGACAGAATGCTGTCAGCAGTAAGCAAAGCCCAGTTTGTTCATTGAAGGAACAAGAGTATGAGACGCCAGCCTAACAGGTCAACTGGTTGATAACTTAAAATGTCAACATTGTGTTTTGTTTTCTAAATTTGTTGTTACAGCAAGTCTCTCTGTGAAGCATCATCTCTGCTTCCAATACAAATAAGAGGATTTGCTAATGGCAAAATAAAGTAACATTTGGTGAAAAGAAAAAATAGCATTACAGATAAAAGCATAGACAAAATGTTAACATGTTGTTTTTAGGTACCATTGATTTATACTCTATTTCACTATTTCTAACGTTTTAGCATCTAGATGCACATAAAATGCAATAGTAAAAGAATCCATGAAAAAAACTGATGTGTGCAATTATTAACAAAATTGTATGCCAACAGCCACACAGACACATTTTATTTCTTTGCTGAACTTCACAAATGGTTTCAGATGGTGTAAAAACATTTATCAACATCCTGTTTTATTCTGACCTCCTACAAACAGCCTAATATAAACATATTGTTGGGTAAAAGTGGACGAACTGTAAAATTCAGCTTCCACACTAATCATTCATTAGCAATAATGATTGTATATAGTAATCTTTAATTATTTTTTTCTTTTTGAAACCAATGACACCAATCTGCATCCAATGTCTAATTGATATTCCTCACTATCTGTCAGATCCCTTCACAGTCATCTTGTGCAACTGGAGATTTTTAATACTTACATAATAATAATAAAAATAAGGAAAAGGTGGTGCACAGAACACAAAAATGATAGAAGAGTTTGTTTTGTTTTAAATTCACAACTTCATGCTTACAAGAACACCAAAAATAACAACTACATTCTGGATAAGACGTCATTTTTAGCTAAAAATCTGGTAAAAAAAAAAAAAAAATACACCATCTATTGGATTGGACTTGCAACTAGTATGATTAGAAAGATACTGTTATAAAACAAAAGGAGATTATGAGTGTAAATATATCAACATGGTTCAAACGGCTGCACACAAAGCAACACAGAAAGTATTTTCAAGCTTTAATCTGGATCTAATAGGGATTTTATGATAATGAATAATGTAAACCCACACATCATGTGAAAAAAAAACAAAAAAACAAACAAACTTGTGGCCAGATCCAGAGCGAGGCAAAATCAGCAGCCTGTTTCAGTAAGAGAGTGTTTGCTCTACATCATTTATGGAAATCATGTCCCTGTTGTCCCATTTGAGGTACTGCACCACATGGAAGTGAATCATAGGGAGCTGATAGATAACAATTATCGCCTTGCAAGGTTCTTTCAGAATCCTATAAAAGCAAGAGATGCTTACTAAAACCTCCAGCATTCTCCATTTGTTTATAAACCACTGAACAAGCATTTCTAATAAATAATAACGAGGACCTCGTGCAAGGACTGTATTTTCTAATACGAATAGCGATGCCTGGAGTTGATGACTGCAAGCAAAGTGGAGAAAATACCAGGTAAGAAGAATCTACTCTCTCCAGCTTTTAACTGCAAACTTATTTAAAAGTTAGTGAGGAAGCTTCCCTAAAGTAGTTAGGATATAGACAATTAAAGTCAAATAAAATTCACTCCAATCAAAGACAAATCCAACTAATGAAATCCCAGATTTTATTGAAACTGTTGACAAGGAACTGCTAAAGAGCCACCAAACACCTCAAAGGCTACCTAGTACTGTTGTTTCTGTTTTTCTGTGTTGAAAGTTTAAAAAAGGGTACAAATATGATAGCAATGTTGTATTTTTAGCATTAGTTTGATCACTTTTTACAAGAACAATGACTTTGTAAGAGCCATACTGTATGATGGTTTGTTTGTGTTAAATAACAAAGTAGAAATACAGTTATCTCTACTTTATACTTACATTTAAAAAATAGACTCATTAAATCTGTTCCATTTAATCTCATTTGATGTCATTTTTATTATGTCTGTTGGTATTTAAAAGAAAAATAAAAACCATCAAAATAATTTGGTTCATCCAGACAATTAATTTCTTTGTGGTTGGATTCATCACTTCACAAACTTGCTATTCTCCATAAACCAAAATAAATAGTTTTTCAAGATTTGTCAAAGTAAAATTTGACACTATTACAATTAGTTATAAAACTAAGAAAATTAAGAAAGTTTTAATGCTACTTCAATGGGTAGTGCAGTAACCAGTATAAGGTTTAAAGCTCTCCTTAAAACTTTTTCCTGCATTACATTTAATTTTTTAGTAGTAGTTTTAAAAATTGTACTTTTACACTTTTACTTGAGTAAAACGCCTAAGCTGATACTCTAACTTCTACAAAAATGTTTTAAAACATGAATACTTTTGACACTTCTGGTTTATGGTTGGGTTATTTTAGTTTTTTCAGACAAAAAGCACACACCTTTCTGAACACAGGAATAGATTTGTGAATCAGAAGACACCTTGTCATTTTCATAAACACTATTATAAATGTAGAATATGGAATTAAGAACTTTTGCACAGCAGTTTTAAAGTCTTTACTTAACTCCTTGTCCACTTAACCTCGAATAAAGAACCAGAAAGACTCATACCTCTCTGGGTATGTGTCCATGGTACCAGCCATGGCTCCTGATGTCAGAGGGGCTCAGTTTCAACTCCTCTTCCAGTTCTTTACGAAGCTTCTCAGGGGGAGACTCCAAAAGGTATTTCTCCTTTGAGAACTGCAACAAATAAGAAATATAGAAAAATTATCCATTAATACAGGTTTAACTGTTCTGAGAACAACACCTATATCATACAAATATTTAAGTTACGAAACTAAAGTAAACCTTTCTACAGGACCTTGTGAATGTTGAGGAGATAAACAGTAATTTGTAAAAGATGTATGCATAAACGGGATTAGAAAAGCTGAAAAGTAATGTTCAGAAATGGAAGATAAATGTATACTTCATTATTTATAAGGAGTAATGCATCTATGATATGCATATAAACAAATAAATAAGAAGGTAGCACTGCAGGGAAGCATCACAATGTAAAGTAGCAGCTCAGACCCATATACACATTCATTCATCGTGCTGCAAGATGACCGGAAAAACAGCAATGCTGCTTTGTCTTATCCTTCAAAACATTCAACTTCTGGCCAATATGGAAAAGTCAGGGTTTGCAAATATTTTCAGCATTTATCTAATCTCAGATTTAAGGTAATAGATAGCCATTTTAGTACTACAGAATGTATTAACCAGTAAAATAAGATTATTTAGATGCTTTAAAATTCAAACATTTTAAAATAACAGAAAAACCCTGTTTAACAGCAAATGCTCAAACAACAGCAGGATGTTACTTATTTCTATAATATAAATGTGACCGTTCAGAGCAGCAAAAAACCAGACTAAAATTTGTTGAATAATGCAGTTATATATATTTTTGTAATTTTGTAAAATCTGCTTTTGCCGATCAAAGCTTAACAAAACCTGGAGCTGAGACACAGAGAGCAAATACACAGCGTATCTAATTTATGCTTAAAAAATTACAACCTGAAGGAAAAAAGTATGAAAAAAAAAACCATAAAAACTCCCTTCAGCTATAAAAGTCGGAATTAGAAACAAGTTCGACTCATTAGGGGATATTTTTCTTTCTTTGTGACCTGTGTGGTTAAAGGCTTAGGAGGTAGGGCAGGTTTTGCACTAATTGAATGGTCATTAGTTTGATCTGCAGCTTCTTCCTTCCACATGTCAAAGTGTCCCTAGGATGAGCCTCAATTAAACGCAACAAACTTGATGGTGTAAATGGCAGAAAAGGCTTTTTGCATGCACAACAAAGGCTCTGTGTGTTAACGCCTCTCTGATCAATAAGAAAGGTCTAAATCCAGCTTTTTTATATAAATGTTTTGCAGAATACTTTTAAATTATATGGATTTATATGGATATACATATAATCCATAATTAATTACCTTATCTTCAATTTTCAATAAATCCTTTTTAATTCCTTCCAGGTCACCTGATCTGATCAACAGCTATTTGCATGAAGACAAAATGGAACTCCTTAAATGAGACTCTGCAGCGACTTATTACTGTAAAAAAATTAAGTTCAGACAAGCAACCTAACATCTTAATCCATAAGGCACAAACAGTATTTTGACATGCACACAAACTTTGACACAAATCTGCACAAAAATAAAAATCCACAAAGGAATAGAGAGCGAAGACAAATCTTTCTGACTGCCAGTATGAGGAAAGAGACTCGCAGCCAGAATAAACAGTAAACAACTCTGTCACTAAGGCTGGTCTCTGTTTCTTTTTTCTAATAATTACCCTGATTCGGTTGCTCTTTTTATACAGGAAAGAGATATTCATTGTCTAACCATCAAGTATCCACAAACATCCCCACTTCCACTTTCTTAATAAAGTTCTGGCAGGAATGTTGTCGGAGTTTTAAGGGACAATGACTGAAGATGGGAAGCTGTAATGACCCTTTTATGTACAGCGTGTTTTGCTCCTTGCTGCACAAGCATCCGCATGTGATACGAGAGCCAAACACAAAATCTTATCTTCTTCAGGTCCCTGTGAGGTGAAATTATTAACTTCCCTCTCTCCTTTCCCCCCTCTTCTATCCTTTAATCCTCAGGGGAGGATGGAGGAATATCACCACGGAGGCTAGGTCTCCCAGATTAGATTGAAGGTGTGTGTAAGTGGGTCTGTGTGAAGGTGAGAGCAGGCCAATAAAAAGCAAAGGGGTCAAGTGTGCAGTTATTGCTTTTCCCTATCTCTGTGGAAACACAAGAGGACCCTGCAATGGAACTGATGCTCCACAGTGGAGTCAAGGTCTGTGTATGTGTGAGTGTATGCGTGTGTGTACATACATATCTATATGTGAAGGGTTATGAGGAAAATTGAACTGTCAACATGGCTCTATTTATGACAGGTTTCATGAAATAGGAAGACATTATGAGAAACTTTAATGGTGTCCAACAAACAATATAGGTATTAGAAAGTGAGTTAAAAAAAGACAATGCGTCTCTGTATTCTGATATATGAAGACAACAAAACTGACTCTAAATTCCGATGAAAAAAAAAAAAATCCTGTATCCTGTTCTGTCAACACCTATAAGGTGTTGTTTCTGCAACAGTAGGCTGTTACCCAAGTGTATATCAAACAAAACCTGAGTGCTTTTCTTCACAACCTTTGAAATCCCATGTGCCATAAGACCGTCTGGAGGAAAAAAAGCATTGGTTATGGAGCTTAAAGGATAACCAGTTTGTTTATGCTACAACATCCTGAAAATAAGAAATGTGTTGTGTAATTATGTGGGATGGAAAAACAAATAAAGAATTTAATAAAATAACATTGTTTTGTGAGGCAATTCTTGACTTATTTATGACTGCCACACATAGAACTCCTCCAAGATAAATGAATAAATAATATTCTGCTCCTATGAAAGTTTCTGTTATTCTAGTGAAAAATACAAAGGTCAACCTTAAAGGTATAGTCACAACTTCAGTCTCACAGAAAATATGTGGAGAGAGCTAAATATTACCCAGATAGCAGGGAAGGCTTCTGCTTTTGACATGGAAATCATCAATAGCAACTACTAATCAAATATTCATTCTAAACTGGATTTGGATTCTGTATGCGAATAAATACTTTTCCATTAATTATTGAAAATATATAGATAATTGCAACATGCCACCATTAAATAGAAGATAAACAAGAATAAAAACTGATCCTTTTTGTTTTTATGATTCCTCTTAGATGCCTGCAACATTTTGAAAGAAACATTTTCGCACATTGAAAGTTGAATCTAAACCGGCTTGGAGTGTGAATAATCTTAAGATTAAATGTAAGATAAAGAGAAATAAGTTACGATTGATTTGCATTTCGGTTAGTCTAGTCTAGCAAAAACAGTACGTCTGTCTTTTTTCTTCTTTTTCAAATCTTTTTCAAATTGCATTCAATTTAGGAATGACATCAGAGTTCTGATCTCCCAGACAAATTAGATCTAAAGTATGAGAAAAAAGAAGTGATGGAAAGCAGGAAGAGTTCTGAAATGATGTGAAAGAGAATAAAACATTGCTCTCAGAAGGATATATTACCCGATGGCAAAAGGGAAACAATGAGAATAAGTAGAATGGGAGGCAGTGACAATGACTAATGTGATGTTATTATAGCAACTACAGAGACCGAGAGGATACCCTTTACTATCCTGACTGCTTAGTTTCAATTCCATTTGGTGGGAGTTTTTGTTTGCTTTTCTGGTTTAACAAATAAATCTACCACTTCCATGTTTTGTCTTGTTTTTTTGTATTTTCTAAACTATACTTTTAGTGTGTGGCCATTTAGGACTACAGGCACAAAGAATTGGCAGATAACTTTTTCTAAATAGAGAGAATAACTAGTTTTTGTGGCATATATTAGCAAAGCTAAGAAACTTAAGGAAGGTAAAATTTCAAACATTTCAAATATGCATATTTCCGAACCAAATTTATTTAGGAAGGTGAAAGGGCAACTTTTGACCTCTTTTAACAACCAACAACTTCAAGTATTTTTTAAACACTTTTCTCATAGAAATGAAAAACCATTAAAAGATTACCAACACTCAAGAAGTCAACTCTATGATAACTCACTGGATTACAGACACATTCAGAGAAACAGGGTGTAATAAAACAAATTAGAAAACAATGCGAAAGGATCTTTGGAATGGATGTCACATTAAGAAAATGAAATGCATGGAGTTTATCTGTAACTCTTCAGACTCAAGAAGTCACTTCGAGAAGAGTATAAACATCTTAACAAAGAAGAATCGTTTCAAAAAAACGTACTTAAATTCTGTCAAATTTTCTACCTGGATCATTGAGATGCAGCAGGACATATTCAGAAACGCTTCAATGGTCAACATTATGTTACTTTTTGATATTTAAGTTTTTATAGTTGTATTTAAGAGTTTACTTTTTAAAAGTTTTTTTCTTTCCTAATCTAATACTGATTGGTCCGATATGAGCCCAAAAAACTAATATCAGATTATATCCTTCTAATCTCTGTTATAAGCATACTAATAGAAGTATTCAGCTAATATTGTTGAGTCCACTGCAGCTTTTCTTTCTTAAAGCATTTTTGTTGCACAAAGAGCCAACATGATCACAGTAACTGCTCTGCTAACAGAGAAGCAGACACTGTATGCTGAGTGCAAAACTTGTCAGTATAGGAGAAGCATAAATATGAAAGTTTTCTGTCTTCAAATGTATTGTCAGTTCAGTAGTTGAATGTTTTTTTATGTTCAAGTTTATGTAACTTACTGGTTAGTAGTAAATGGGCAAGTTGCTTTCATACTTGTTGTTATTGGCTATTGTTTCTGCTTGTGTGTTTTCACTTGATGAAGCCTTTTTAAACATTCCTCACTATAAAAAAGTTACAGCATGCATTATGTATGTTGATTTCGTATCAGATTAACATTGGTATTGATCATTCCTGAAAGCTGCAATATGGGTATGGGATTGGAAAAGAAAAACTAGTATTGAGACATCCCTAATCAACTGTAACCAATGAAAATGGCTTTTATTTCATACAAGTGTGGATTAGGTGACAAAACAGCCATAAATGGGCAGTAAGGAGAATCCTAGTTATAGCAGGGAAATGTTTAAATAAAAAAATAAAAACAATCTTGTTTTGAATGGGTTGTCGATGTGAGCACAGGGCAGGAGAGCAGACATGAAAGGTGGGAACATGCAAGTTCACAGCAGGAACTCTTCTCTATAAAGACATGAATAAAAGCACGCATAAAGACAGGACATCAGACATTCAGGAGGACATAGAGGCAGACAGACAGACAACAGAAACTCATTAATGTAGACGGACAAGCAGACATGGAGGAAGACAGGTAGCCCATTAGCAGATGAGAGGGAGTTTAAGCAATTTAGCAGCTGATGCAGTACTTTGTTTCCCCAGGGAGAGTAAAAAGGATTGATGTGTGTGATGGTGCACAATAACTGCATCGGTTAGGGTGGATCTATTGCATCTTACTGTATATATGGAAAATCTGTGAGTTCTTCAAAATTCAGGTATTCTTAGGGCACCAGAAAAAAAACCCTAACAAAAGTAAGCCACATCAAAAGACAAGAAATATGTGAAAATGAGTTAAACATAAAGTGTGATCCATCACCTCATTTTCACCAAACTTCACTTTACCCTACAGTTCTCTCTGCAGGCCAATTAAGATGTTTCACCTCATGGGTTTTAAACTCCCTCCCCAATTGAAAACTGACATCGCTATCACTGAAAATCATGAAGAAAATTTATAAAAAGGAACCATTGGAAAGAAAAAAAGGGTGATAATGGGGAGAAACTGAAAATATATGCACATATTTATGCATATATTACACACAGTTTGTTGCCTGATGAGTGTCTTACAGCAGATCTATGAATTAGTTGTTGCTCTGAACTAGTTATAAACTCTGTCCAGTATCCTCTGTGTGATTCTCTGCTTCAGAATGAATTATTATAATTAGGAATGCCAAAATCAAGTTTGAAATAGTGGTTTAAACTAGATCAAAGCATTTTAATGGTCAGTTCAGGGCTCTTTGAGAGCATCACTACTGCAGGTAGGCTATTTAAGTCAGAAGCCTCCCAAAAAAATTACATTAATATGAGTACAAAATACAGAAATAATTATTAAATCATTGATGCTATTATTTATGTCATAAATAATGCACACAACCAAATAAAAATCTTATAAGAACAAAAATCGCTCCTAAGTCTCACTGAATACGTGCAGCTCTTTAAATGAGTGCAAAGCAGAGTTTACCTAAGGAGACAAATGACAAAATTCAGGATGAGCTCAGAGATACTAGAAGAAATAACTTTAAAGTTGTCTTTTAGCCTGATTTAGATTTTGTTTTACATTGTTTTTCACAACACCAACAGAAGCTGTCCTCAGTGTGAGGTTCACAGTCAGAGATAATCTTTTGGCTACAGCAGCTTCTGTCTGGTCTTTGCAATGTGCCCTGATCAGCACACTGTGCTCAGACAACTGACCCCGAGAGGGAAAGTGCTCAGAAAAAAACAGCTAGAACTCTATAACACCGACTTCATAAAGAAACATAATCGTTTCTGCAAGTTTTGTCCTCACAAAATTAGCTGAAGCGAAACAGAAATGAGCCAGGAGTAAAAATATCAACAAGTCATATTAAAATAGATAATAGGCTAAACAAATACCCATGTATTGGATAATAGGGAAGATTTATAAACTTAGCTAACTTTACATTTTGTTCGCTTATTCAATATATACTTATGTTGGGACTAAATATCTTTGTACAGCTTTATATAAATATATGTATAGCTATATATCGAATGTAAAAGTGCCACAGGTGGACGCCCATATCCTATTATTTGGTGCTGGGCCTAGCGAAGGCTGTCAGCAGGTCTGTGTAAGTGTATCACTATGCAGTATTTGTCAAATCAGGCTAGTTTTTCCTTACTGTGGGAGCAAAATGGCCAGAAAATAACTAAAGCCCCGAGCCTCTGGGAGTGAAGCAGAATTGGTAAATGAAATGGAAAATGTTTGCTGACAAATATGAAAACCTGCAGCAAAGAAATAAAGCATCTGGCATTTACAAGCAAGTCTGCAAGGTGCAAAAGAAGGAATGCATTCAGCACCAAACAAAGGAGAAGAATGCACTCCAAACAGACGGCCGCGCTCGGTTCTAAGCTCGCCTCAGAATGCCGGGTCTTTCTTCTTCGGCCGGGGGGACAGCCTCTAACCCCGTTGTCACGGTAACACTCTGAGCCTTGGTGACAGTGAGCGGGGGTGTGGACTCATATGTGTGCGAGGTGAGTCGGGGGTGGGGTGGGGGGTTGATACCACCTCCTAGCTAAGCAGACTACAACACCAAAGGCTCAGGTCCCAGAGAACATTTCTCAACGTTTATCTGATTTCTTCTTCTGCTCATCTCTACATCCCTTCTCATCCAGGTATCTCCTATTTTTCTCTGGTGATGGAGACCTGGACCATTGGAAATAAAGATCTCTGAAACCTCAAATCTCCCACTTTAACCACATTTTACATCTTGGTATATGCATGTTATAGAGCTTCATGTGTATATATGTACACAATGTCACTACTTCCAGATTGCTCTAAATGCTTTGCAGTTCCTCCAGCCTGGTTTCCTCTATTAAATTCACAGCCAGTCTTAGAGATGCACTTTGAGTTTCATTGTAAATGATATCAGCATTAAATGAGATTTTATGTAACATTAAACCTCTTTATTTGTCTTGACAGAAACAGGTGTAGTGGGATGCAAAACAAATTCTGCTTCAAATGATACAAATAAAGCAGCTGCTATTTCACAGCCAAATGTATATACAATATACTATATATAAGGTGTAGTATTTTAAGTGTGTAATTTGACCAAATAGTTAAACTGTGATCTCTTTTGATATCTTAGATGATGATTAAAAAAATGATGACAATTTGAAGTGCAACAAACTGGTAAATTTTGCAAAAATCTCACAGCAAAAGATGTAAGGAGTACTGGAGAATTGATGGTAGTTTCCCCCTTTCACCTCACTGATATTTTCAGTTATCATATTTTCGTAATTGACTTTTTCAGGATTAAAGATAGAAATTGTCTGCAAGGGTACACAGATTATTTCATTGTTATTTTGGTTTTAATTTGTCATATTTTAATAAACTTCACTGGCCAAAAATCTAAATCATTTTGAAATCGAAATACTGTGTAATGTAAACTATATAAAAAATATATATAACAATAAAATTAAATCAGTTTTAAGCACTTATACAATATTTTGACCCCATTAACCCTCAAAAAATGCTTTAATACAGAGAACAATAAACTAAAAACCATTAATGAACATTTAGTGGTGCACAATCCGGTGGTTGGGTGAATTGTCTTGGGTCGATCTTGAGGCTTTATTGGAGATAATAGGGATAGTTGCCACAAAGAGAATATATATTATGAAATACAACAGGCTTTAAGTAAAGGAAGGTGTAGAAAATACCAATTAGAAACCATTATTCACAATAATGACAACTACAATTGAAGCATGGAAATGATTCACGCTAAATAATAAACCTATAAAAATGGAAATGCATGCAAGGGTTTAAACTTTTACAGATTTAAAATCCACTCAACTGAAGACTTCATAATAAGCAGGCAAGTAAAAAAAAGTTAAAGTTGGCTGCTAGAAGTCATGAAATGGAAACTGAAGAACCACCTGTCTCCAGCTCAACCAGCTGTACAAACAGTGTTTCCATCAAAATGTGATGCGAATATTGAGGGAACTGTTAAGATTTTGAAAAAAAAAAAAAAAAGAATTTTTAACATTTCAAAAAAACTAAAAGGAAAATAAGAAAAAAAGAATTAGACATGCTTGGCTGTAGTAAATAGAAAGTAGAGTGAGAAGGCTAACGCGGACCACAGATCAATGATGTATTGAGATTTAAATCAATGTGTTGCAATCAGGTGAGTTTTAATTCCTTTGGCATGTCAGCTAGAGATGCTTCATATGACTTGGAGACATTGAAAGTAATTGGATGGGATTGGTGGCCTAGTGGTTAGGGCATTGCTCTTAGAATCCAGAGGTTCTGAGTTCAAGCCCCACTTCCACAGACTGCCACTCTGGCTCCCTAAGCAAAGACCCTTAACCCCCACGCCCCTCCCCAAGGGGATGCAGAGAGTGACTTTTGTTGCTCTGTATTTGTAATAAAACTAAAAGCTGGGGAAAAAAAAAATAAAAAAATAATTCCAATATGGAAGTAGGTGCTGCTGGTGGATGGGCCATGCAACGTAAAAAGATCCATCACCTCTTTGGTGCATTTATGCTTCTTTTTAAAGAAGTCAAACACTACATCGAGTGAGAGTGAAAAAGTTTTTTGATTAATTTAGTAGGTTCATTTAAAGTTTGATGTTTCCGTCAAGCTCTTCTAATGTGATGCTTATTACTTTACTTTACTAAAGTAAAACTTTAATCTGACTTTGGTAAAGGTCTTATTGGTTCCAATATGCTTCTGTAAAAAGAGCCTTTTTTAGTGCATCATCTATATTTTGAAGCCTTCAGTAAGCAGAGCAGATGCAAATTATAAAAAAATGTATTGCTATCTTTGAACTCATGTGAAAACACTTCAGGAAGATAAAATCTAATCAAACCAGAAGAGAGTGACGTGATAATAAAATCAGGGTAGTCAAAAACCTGTGGAAAGTGCACCTGTCTACATAAGCTTGGGTAACAAATCACCAAACTTGACATTTAACCTTAAAAGCATCACTCTATCCTATTGTCCATGAGCACAAACAGTCATTAGGACTGAGATATTCCTGGCACTGAAAAAGACAGATCAGTGACAGCTCATGTGTCATTTGAAAACTGTGCATCAGGAAACAAACTGGTTTCTTTAGGGAGAAATGGTGAGGACAACTGGTACACGCTCCAGTATGAGAGTGATAACAGTGACCTTCTAGTGTCATTAACAATGACTGTCTCCTTCATGTACGTTCAAGTAGAGCATCCACCCCTGGAGGCAGCTAGATGCTGATGTAATATATCTCTATAGTCACACAAACACGCATATACAAAGTACTACTGTGAGCTGTCAGTCAGCCTGGTGTCAGAGAGGACACCCCCCTGCACTGACTGACAGCTGGTGGACAGGATATGACATAAACTCAACCCCCCACTGAGACTGCAAGAATCCCCTGTTTGAAAATGACTATTTTCTTCTGCAGTTCACCTTTTTCTGCCCTAGTCTGCCTTTTTAATGTATTCTAAAAAGCCCATGAGGGTAAAAAGTTAAAGTATCAATGCAAGGCAACCAGGGGATGTAGGTGAGAGAAGGGGAAAAGCTCTGTAGTAGAGTAACAATAAATGCACTACCTCCAACAATCAAAGGAAAGGGCAAAGCTTCTGTGTAGTCTGACAGAAACAACCCCGGGGGAAAGAGAGTCCTCAATTCACAATCTTCTCTTTCTAAAGTTTAATTGCTGTGATATTTGCAGGTGATCCTGGGCAATCAATATTCCTGTCAACTCCCTGTCTCTTCTCTAATCTAAACTCTGGTTGTGAAACTACTATCCTCAAGAGACTGAAAGTAGCTTTTTGGAAACTAGCAGATTTAAGTTTTCTGTAATAATACAATCAAAATAGGGTTTCTGCCTCCTGAAAGCCTCTTCAACTCTTGTTGGTCAAATTTATAGCCTCCTCTTAAGTATCACCTTCCATTCCTTTCACTTAAGATTAGTGTTGCACCGATATGGATAAATGTATCAGGTGGGGCCCTGATCCAGCACTAAATTGGTGGTATGGGTGAGTACCAACAAATAGGGCACCGATACCATTTTGAGAGCCAAAAGCTTATTTAGCTATTGTCACCCATTCCAGGTAGGCAATAAAATGTTCTACTGGAGTCACTTTGTATTAGTCTTTTTCCTGCTTCACAAAGGTAGACAGCAGCTTGACAAAGTCTTGATGGCAATTATTTTACATCCAAGTAGTATGCAGTTCTTCATATATACCCCCCCCCTGACAATCTGGTTATTATTTCTGTAATAACCAGATTGTCAGGCTTCATTCAAAATGGCAATATTAAATCGCCATCACCAATACTGAGGAACACATGTCCTTCTTAACTCACTACTGAATAAATTTTAAACACTCTTTTTTTTAAGTTTATAGAGAATAATTTAACATCTTTTCTAAAGTTGTTTCTAACTCAGAAGAAGAAAAAAACAGCCCTTACTTATTAACTTCATAACCTCATCAGGACTTATACAATTGACTTAACATTATGGTAAAATGTCCTTATAATGGTGTTTTAGTACTGATGTGATTTATAAAACACCTTTTATAATAAACAGGGTTTATTAAATACTTGTAAAAACTTTAAACGTAAGTTTCCGTATTCCTTAATCCGATAGAACTGAAACAATCAATTGGATCAATCGCTGAAATAATCGTCAACTAATTTTGTAATCGATTAATCATTATTGGGAGAATAGAGACTGTAAAACATGCCTTTAGCTGACAGAGTGACCCACTTAGAACAGTAATTATACCATGATTGTTAAAAATTATTAAAATTATGCATTTAGGATAATTAAAAAAATGTGTCTGTCAATATGGACATCTATCCAGAACTCCACAAGTGGAAAAGTTTGAGTTTAACTTGCTTTCATTTTATAAAAACTCCTCTTAAAAGAATCTTTGGCGCTCCGAATATTAATCAAGTTATCGAAAAAATAATCAACAGATTAATCGATTTACAAAATTATCGTTAGTTGCAGCCTCAGTGATGTTGGAACAATAAAGCTAAAACCATTGTTAGGGATTTCAGTGAGGTCTATTATTTACCTGTTTTGACCAAAACTTTGGGTCTCTGCTCCACTTGCCAAAGTATTTCCTCATCCCTCTAATTAATAGAATCAGATGTTCCAATCACCAATGTGTAAAATGAAATACCTATGGCATTCAGACTGTTTTTACAAACATTCGTTAAAGAATGGGTCTCTCTCAGGAGCTCAATGAACTCCAGCATTGAACTGTGCTAGGATGCCACCTGTGCATCTAATCCAGCCTTAAAATGTTTTCCAGTCAACTATCAGCCGTATTATAAAAAAAGGGAAATGTTTGCGAACGACAGCAACTCAGCCACATGAACCGATAGAGTGAGGTCAGATTAGTTGAAGAGCAGCCATGCAGCTTGCAGTTAGCTATAGGTTTAGACATTGTAAATCACTCCACTTTTAAGAAAAACCTAATGTTAAAACGAATGTAATTTAATTACGAATCAGTATTAATAAAAGCCCACTCAATGAAATATGAAAGGGTTCAACAGAAAACAAAAGCAACTTTATATCCATCATTCATGCTTTAATATCCATTTTACTTCTCTGATTTACGTGTTTACCTGGATTATGTTTCCGGCTATAAATCCCACTAACCTCTCTTCCGTTTCTCTTTCCCTGTTGCTGATCCACCATCCGAGCAACATATATCAACACTTTGATGAGAAGACCATTACTGAGAGTGAAACTTAAGTGTGTGCATTATGTGTGTAGCTGTCATCGTGGTAAAAGATGTATGATGACTATCAGCTGCCTGAAGGGTTAAATGTCCTCTGTGTGCCTCTTTGTATGAGTCTTATTTGTTTATTATCAACATCATGCAGGCATTCAGAATGCTGACAGTGTGGTGATTGAACTCCTTCCTTTTTGGGCTCATTTATTTTGGTTTCTTTAAATCAGTTCAGGGCTGGCTCATAAGAGCAAATTCTGACTCAATGAAAAGAAAATAGGAGGAGGGGGGGTTACCGCATGAGAGAAGTAAATAGAAAGAAAAGAAAATAGGTTCATAGAAACTTTTCATCAGGCTCATGCACGAAAAAAACAAAAAGAAAAAACAGAAAGACAGAATGCTTTAATGAACTTGGGCTGGTAAGTATTACGGCGATTATTTCCCTCGGCTCTAAGCCCGTGGTCTATGTGCTAAGCAGGCCTATAGGTGCCACATCTCCTCTCTGTCGAACACACAAACACAACAGTGTTGGAGGTAAACATAAATTTCCCCAAAGCCTCCACACAACCAGGCTCCCTGTTTTAAATCAACATTGCACAACAAGCAGAGACTCAAAGAGAAAGCCTTCTGCGCAAACAAGGAGCTCACACATACCTGCCAACAAGCAAGATTACTAGGTTTTGTTTAGCTGCACAGATGTATAGTTGTTAAAGAAGCATCAAGCACATCCTGGATATGACGCAGTGGCTGATTAGAGATTACACAGAGCTAATTAAATACATCTCTGAATGAAATCAGTTACTTGGTTCATCCTAAATCAGATTAGCCTAATACATCTGCTAATGACAGAGCAATGGAGCCACACACATTGAGTTGTCATGATTGGAGAACATGTTTGCAAATTAATAGAATTTTGCTCCATATGGTGGCCTTCACAAGTAATGAGACCACTGGGAACAAGGTTTCAAAAGCTTTAAAATATGCTATGACTTGAAAACCACTATAAATGTGGAAATATATTGTCACACTGAAATATTTTTAAAAATCAAACATTTGATTTGAGCACATTTAGAAATAGAAATCATATATTTATTTAAAAGTCACTTTTTCCTTCCAGCATTCAATCTATGTGCAATTTGGAGGTGTATGCACTTCTGGAATGCTAAGACCAGGGAATTTGTCACTAAAGTAAGATGTTTCTTAATATAAAAAAATAGGTGCAAGCCTTGATTTGAGCAATGCTTAAAACACATTGTGATTGAACTGTGACTAAAAAGGCTTGACGATATGACAACTTTTATTCTGCCATCATTGTCAGAGAGGAGGATGACAGAGGAGAAAAAACTAATCTTAGAGAAAAAGATCAGAGTGGACTGTTACGGTTATTTAATCTCTGAAAAATTTATCTTGATTCTTCTGTTCATATCTGTTTATGCTATTGGAGGATGCTATGGAACCGTATCAAATCAATAAAAAAACAACAACTATTAAGCTGAAACTAAGCTCTGAATCTGGGTTGGATATAAGAAGTCCAATGGCAGAATAAAACGTTTTTATTAAGATCTGCTGTTACCACACACCTGCGTCTGTTTTTTTTGAAAATTTTAATTAAAGAAAAAAAAAAATCATATTTTTGGTCATTTGAGATACAGTATATGGTTGTGCAGTACAACACTTTTTGATAGTATTGCAATTGCAATGCTATCGTTACTGACTATGATTGCGAAACCTCTTACAGTTGTTTTCCTTCTCCACCATGTCTATAATAACTTTATAATTCACTCTACAATAGCCTTTTCACCCCTTTCCCTATAAATATACCATATCTGTGGGCATCAAGTGGAGTGGAGGCCTCTCCAGCAAGACTAGCAGAATTTACTAAATGGTGGTTGAAGTGTAACATTCTGTCAATATTGCACCCAATATTATTTTATGATTAATATTGTACCCATTGGTATTAGAATGACAACCTATATTTGATTTATTATGTGGCTCGAACTTAAACCTTTCAAATAAGGTACGCTAATAACAAAACAATGCACCTGAGACTTGATCAGCAGCATGAAGCAAATCTACAATACAAACATGTTTGAAGAAAGTGTTTATTTTAGCCCAGAATTAAGCAAATGGAAGGTAAAAAAAGTCTGCATTTAAAAAAAATGCTGTGATTGCTTGGCACTGGAGCAAACTTTCAAAGACATGCTGAACTGGAGTGTACATTTTTTGCTGAAAAACTGGCAAAGACTGGTAAAACTAGCTTGAAATATTTGGCATTTTATCAATAAAAGTTTACAGAAACATGAAAACAATTGAAAATGTAATTTCCTTTCTGGATATACTGCTTACATTATGTAAGAGCATAAAAACTTCTCAGAAAAATTCATCTTTTAAGTACCTTATTGAAACAACAGAAAGATGGTCACACTTTTATTGCTTTGATGAACCATAAAAGATTTTAATTACAACACATCAAACTAGAAAATAGTGAATATTTGCAAACAGCTTTATAGATTACTCCTCAATGCCACACCTATTGATGCTGTTGCCATGGTTAGTCAATACTCTACATGCCCCAGCTGGCGTTTCCCTTAGAAGGAAAAATGTTTGGGTGCGGGCACTAGTGTTAGAAGAGGTTAATGTGATCTATGCGTGCATTGCTCCGTCATGTGCATTGAAGTGTACCGAAGAGGAAAACATAGCTGGTGGGAGGCAGTTATCACGGTGTCCTATTGTATGCCCAGTTGTGTTTTCATTTGTGTGATCTGTTCCCATAGCTTTTTTCCTTTAGTCGTCAGTTTTTCTCATGGAGAACTGGTTGGCCAAGTAAATCACCCCTGATTCCAACACAGATTCTGAGAAAGTGAGACAAATTTGCATATGACAAATGCATTCAGAAAAGCAGGGGACCAATTACACTGATTAGATCTACTATATAATAGCCTATCCTCTCATATGGCATTAGACATCGTTGGAAAGCTTAGATTCTCCAGGATTCAACCCACCAAATTAATTTTATAGACAGCACCAAAGCACAGTTAAAACATCATATCAGCATGTCAAAATGTAAACATGATAAAGGAATGACAAAAAGCAAGCATGTCTTCATTATTGCCATAAAAAAAAAACACCTGTTATTTTGGGGAATAAAAAACAATAACTTTGAGTTATGTTTGAACTGATGCAGCTTGGGCTGTGTATATAGTCAGAAACTAGAAGGCGTTAGCTTTCAAATTATTTATTACACTTGTAATTTGGGCTTACAGTTCCTAAATTATTTGCTTTTCCATTTGGGTATGCAAAATATGAAAGAATTTCCCAAAATGAGGTGGATGTTAAGAGGCTATTGCAATATATCAAAATCTGAAACTGCAGCTATGATATAAGCAAAAGGAAACTGTTTAACTGAAGAAATCTAACACAGTAGAATTTCCTTTGGTAAGATAAGATAACTAACTAACTAACTAACTAACTAACTAACTAACTAACTAACTAACTAACTAACTAACTAACTAACTAACTAACTAACTAGATAAATAAATACATATGCATAGTCCTTCTACATGCAAAGACCCCTAAAACACCATTAAAAACTATGTGGTTGCAGCATGAAATCTTTAGGGACTCTTTTGGTGTACACAAACAGGAAGATGGTTAGAGACGTGTTTAAAGAGCTAAAAACTGGATTTATCCTGCAGGAAACTGTCAGATGGTGCAAACACAGGTGAAGGTGAGGTGGGGGATCTTTAAGCAAGGACAACTCCTCTCACACACAGCCAGAGCTATAATGCAATGATTTAGATCAAAGCTTGTCAATGTGCTAAATTAGTCCCATTTAAAATTCAGACCTTAATGGAAGGAGAATCTGCAGCTAAACCTAAAAATTGATATTCAAATATGTCTTCTTTCCAATCCGGCATCACTAAGGTATTTAAAACAACAGTAGTATGTTTAGATGCTAAAAACTGACTTTATATGTAATATAATAGGTAGTTGTGGAAAAGCTGAAAGAGGCTTAATTCAAATGAGCTCAACACTTTTCTGAGTTTTATTTAGTCCAATTTTGAGTTAAAACATATTTAAAGAAACATGTTATATTTATGCTTTCCTATTACAAACCAACCTAAAAATGCTTTCTTCCTTTGGTTTTGGAATACCTTAAAAAATGTGTTTCTGTGCAAAAAAAAAAAAAAAAAAAAAAAAATTCTAAGCTCCATTATGACCTGCCATCACAGGCTGCACCTGTATTTGTGACAAAAGGTGACAGTAATTGTTGCTTATATTTCCAGCTCTGTCTTTACGATGAAATCCAGCTTTTATCCTACTTTTTTTTTTCAAACCAAACATAACTCAAATTTCCTAAGAGAAGTGAAGCATTTTGTTTAAATGCAGCAACCTCACTTTAGATCACAGCAAACACTGGAGCACAGTGTAACCATGTAAAAAATTCCAAATGTAAGCCTTGAGGACTTTTTAAAATCTCTTTAAAGTCAACTACTTATTAAAGCAATAATAATTGAACTTCATTGATCTTACATTGGAGAAATTTACCTCTGCATTTAACCCATCCCCTTGGGGAGCAGTGGGCTGCCATTGTGAGGCGCCTGGGGAGCAATCAGGGGTTAAGGGTCTTGCTCAGGAACCCAGAGTGGAGGCTGTGGGGATCGAACCGGGTATTTACAACCTTCTCAGAGCAAGTACCAGTTAGCGCACTGCTCTAACCCACTAGGCCAACACTCCCCCACTTATTGCATGAGGGATTCACATATAAACTTTTAAATGTTTTGTTAAACATTCCAAACAGGGCCATGAATATTTGTAGCACATTTAGATTAAGAATAGAAAGATTAGAAAGATTGCATCTATAGTTCTGTCTGGTACAGTTTGACCTGGTAGTAAAGGAAAAAAACAAAGAAAGAAAAATTGATTTTTAACTCTCTAAAACTCATACTAAAACCCAACTCATATTTTTTAACCCCGGCTGACTTCCCTATCCATCTTCTCTGGCTTTGCCAGATCTAAGAGTAATCAGAGAGGGATATAAAGAATGAAGGATTTATTCTTCCATATATTTCTGCCTACTTTGCCGTACTGCCCATACTTCATTTCACCATCTCGTTGTGCTGCAATTTATAGATGGCCTGAAATGTACACACACATCTGACTCATCCTCTGGCTTTCCTTGACATCATTGCTTTATTTTCCACCTCTCCTGTCAGGTTTCTCTATTCACCATCCTTTAGGCAAACACTGCAGCTTTCCATATCCTCCTGAGAGCCTTGGCTCTGATCCTTTCTCTGAACCTGTCGGTTTTGTTTTTCCCACACATCTCCTGTCTATGACACATACAGAAGAAGGTAGATTGTGGTCTCATTTCCTCTTTCTGAAAAAATCACCAGAGCCAAAATGTTTTAAAGTCTCTCTCTTGAGCTAAATGCTCAACTTTTTCAACTAACTCATTGCTCCGCTTTCTTTCCCTCCCTATGTTACATCCTGTCTCTATCCAGTCTCCTCACACCAACTCCGCATCCCTTCTCTTCCGCAACCTGTCATGTCTAAACAGCGTATCACATCATTTTCCTCTCCTAGGATTTTCACTCACAGATCCATTCGGTTGGGATGTTGGTGTGTAGATTTTAGAGACTAAATCTGTTTTGATGTCATACAATAAAAGAAGCATCTCACTGTTCCATCAGCAAAAGAGACTGGATGCAACAGAGAACAAGTCAGAACAGACAAAATGTGTTCCAGGTCTTCCATCTAATCTCTTATACTGTGTGCATCTTAAATCTGATGCAGTTTACCAGTAAAAGTGAAAGGTAAGCATTTTCTTCTTTTTTTAGATCGAGTAAAATGGATTCATAATGTTATGCCCTTTACAGACAAGCACTACTACCCATTTATCTGATGTAACTGCCTTTAGTTTATGAGCTGCTTCATATTGCCGTCTGAGAAATCACATCATCAGTGATCTTTTGTGTCCCTTATTATAAGAGATATTACATGAGCCAAAAACGTGGCTGAAGCTGAACTAAACTTGAAGTAAGATTTGTTTTTGGTTAGGGCTGAAACAATTAATCAGATTAATAGGGATTAATTGATTATTGAAAAAAATCGTCAAATAATTTAGTAATTGATTAATTGTTAAATGGAGTTCAAAAACCGTAAAACATGCTTTTAGCTGACAGAGGAACACACTTAGAGCAGTAATTATATCCAAAAAGATAAAGAAACATTTTGAATTTAAGATAAACAAAAACATGTTCGTCTGTCTATATACGCTCTATCCAGAACCCCTTTGCTATCCAATTATTAATTGATTATTAGAAAAAATAGATTAATAGATTTGCAAAATAATCGTAAGTTGCAGCTCTATTTTAATTGACTTAACAATAACTTAAATTATAGTATGCCAGTTAATATAAACAGTTATTTCAAATCATTAGACAAAAAGAATGAAATGTTTTTTTCCTTTCTTAACTTTATTGAGGTTAATTAGATTAAAATTTTAGATCATTAAGATATTTGTATTTGACTAATGTAAAATAGGCCTTTTTGTTGTATTTCTTTCTTTCTTTTTTAATGGTAAATGGGTCAAAGCTTTAAGGATGAGCCGCTGATACACTCCTGAAGTGATTTTGGTTAGCCAGCCACCTTATGTGTTAGTAGTAATTAAAGTTCTCCATATTTTTGGATAATGGCTCTCGCTTTGCTTCCAAGAATTCTCCAGAAAATTAGACTGATAAATGTAAACGACTTTGTTTCTCATCGTTTCTTTAATCTTTAGAGATAATTGTAAGATTTGTTGCTTTTTGAGATGTTAATGACTGAAACATTCTATTTAAATTATTTCTTGATTTGTGGCAGTAATCAAGCCTGAATGAATTATTATATCCATTGACATTAAAAATGATTAAACAAAACAAAAGCCCAAATCTGAACCCAAAGGCTATTTTAAAAGCACTCTGTGAATATGAAAATAAATAGCATCACCTTATTAAACTGAGTAAAATGTGAATATTGTCTTTTCTTCTCAAGAAAAACAAATTCATTTGCTTAGTCCATCCATCCATGTTCTTCCACTTATCCATCAGGGCTAGTGGAAGCTGGTGCCTAACTCCTATGTGCAAAAGGGTGCCAGAATATTGCAGGGCAGAGACATGCAACCATGCACACACACACAACGAAGGGCAATTTGGAGGCTCCAATTAACCCCGCCTTCATGTTTTTTGGATATTGGGGGGAAGCTGATACATGGAGCGAATTCAAGGATGCACGGGGAGAACATGCACACTGTGCAGAAAAACCCAGGATTTTAAGCTGCTAAGTAACAGTGCTAAAAACTGTGCGCCCCTCTGATTAGTCTTTAATATTTTTATTAAAAGATTTAGTACAAATTCTCACTATTCTCCTAAGAAACCAACACCTTTCATTGACCTTCAGTTTATCCCTACTCCACTCAATGTACAGAGTGCTGTCTCTTCATCTTTAATTGAGGCGAGGTCTGTTAGTGTCTATGACAACTGGGACCAGCTGGTGTAACTCCGAGACACTCTGGGGCAATTTATTCACTCAGCTGGAAATATACATCTAACCTTTAATTTTCAGTAGTCAGATGAGACATTATAATGGGTAGCACAGAAGTTTCAGTGTTAGAATTTCTGTTTAAGGAAAAAAAAAAATCAATGTGAAATATGCAGTCTGCATAGTAAAATTAGGTCTGGTCAAGTTAAAATTTATTTCTTCACTTAAAATATATTCCTTTTTTTTTCTTTTTTCTGCCAGCATTGACCATCCTGACATTCCTGCTTCCCTGGACATGGTCATTAATGGCCAATTTTCTGGCTTTGGGGGCTAAAAGGTCATCACCTTGATGGATTTAAAGTCTCAAGACTCATCAATGCAACACAACCACAAACTAATAAACAAACACATTTATTCACTGGAGCGTGGACATGCCGCAATATTTTAAAAGGCAACATGTGCACAAATATTGCATATACATACACATGCATTTGTAGTTTTCCATTTAGCCAGAGCCATTACTGTCCTCACCAGGGTCATCTATCTCAGCAGTGACAGGTGTGAAGGGAAAACTGCAAATTCGAAATGAATTTCACTAATGCAGTTATAGAGGACGAGGACAAAAAAGGGGAGGAAGCCACAGCTGTGGGACACAGCAGTGAAAAAAATGAGGAAAGATGGGGGGTGGAGAAGAGGGGCAGCCAGGTCATTATTTATTTACAAAATCTAACAACACTGATGATGTACAGCTAAGCTATGAATCATTCACTTCTATATATCTTGCTCCTTTATCCTGACAGCCCCCAGTATTTGTGTTTATCCTATTAGATGATGGTGGCTGCCAAGAAAAGGGTTAATTTAGATCGCACTAATAGTCCAAACAGGAATTTTCATGAAAATAATACAGACATTGATATAAGTTAAGATAAAATTTGGAAATTTAGGTTTGATTTTTACTTTCTTAAACAGGACTAAGGGTTCCTTGGCTTTGGCCATAAAGAGCATCCTTGTTATCAGGAACAGAGACACATATGGTGACACAGCATCTAATTAATGATTAATTAATCAATGAGTGACAGAAAAGAATTAATCTTCTTTGTAAGTTGAACCTCTGCCAAGACACAGACAAACACTGCAGCCATTGAGGGTTTTTATGATAACATCACTGCGTTATACTTCCTCTTTCGGTCTCCTTTTTTTGATTAAAACTAAATTAAGGTGAGAATTAACGGGATAAAGATTAATTTCAGAATGTGAGAAAAAAAAAGACCAAAGATTTTTAGACAATTAAATTGCTTTCAATTAAAAGAGAATCCTTAAAATGCGATATAAAAGCCATTAGAGATTACTACTTTGTATTTATTAGGAGAAAGGCTTATATTGTTTTTCCAGTTTATGCTCTAAAAGTCCCCAAAGATAGCATTTTTCTTTCAAAGGTAGACCAATATTTTTCACTTTCTTTTCTAACTGAACTTAAGTAAAAATAATTGCCAAGTCTCAGTTTACTTATTAAAATGAGCCCATTATACTAGTATCAACCAAAAAACAAAATGGTTCAACATATAGACTTATTGGAGGGGATAGCTAATTACAAACACAAATTAAAATTAATGTACTAACTTACATTGAGTACTTTAGGTCACATATATTTAATTAAGATAATAATATTTGCAAACTACCTCTGCTTTTAGTCGTCTTTTAAACAGGAAGGATAATTTATGGAGCTCTAGCTGCATTATCTTTCCCAACTTTATTTTTCTTTGCTTAGAGATTACCTCTGGCTATGCATCTATTTTTTCTCTTATGACATTGTAGCAGGACAGACTAAACCTGATCCTACAAGGGAGGGACATCGACACTTCACTTGAAGAATTGCTGCAGTGTCAACAATCTGATGTAACTAACTCAATAATATTTGGCAGTATTGACTTAAAAGTGGAATTGAGTTGGAATGTTTAATGGACCCAAAGCAAAATTCTTAGCTCTGAAAATTATATATATATAAAAAAGTGCCTTTTTTTCTACCTAGAGCAGGCTGCTAACCATGAACAATGACTGGAAAATATCCTAGTTTCATTTTCCAAATCAGGAAATCTGAATTTTCCCTTTTTCATTGTTGTATTCTACATTTTATGTAAAACAGTTTAGTTTTTTAAGGCAAATGGAGAGGAAAATCATTTAACTAAAGATCAAGAGGCTCAAGACATTTAAGACAAAAAGACAACAGTGATTCCCCTGGACAAGTAAAGGAAAAATGTTGATCCCATAGGCAGATTATGGATGCATATCAATCAGTTTAACCTATTTGTGACAATACAGATACACAAAAACACACACACACATGCTTTCTTGTTAACCTGGCCAGTAAAAACAAGCACACCCTATAGCTGAAATGCTATTGGCCAGAGATGATGTCATCCCTTCCTAGATGTTGAGCAGCGAGCCATGCAATTGGCTGGCTGAGACACAGTAGAAAAGTGCTGCTGAGGTATCAGTTCCATTCATACAGAGGAGGCAGTGAAGCACATTTTGAGTGGGTGTGTGTATGTATGTGCGTGTTGTGGATGTGCACGTGACCACTCCCCTCTGAGACACACAGAAGGCTCCATTAGGGCTGCGTCCATCATTCCAAGGTCCAGGCGATACCTGCTGGGATATTCCCCAATGGTTGCTCCTGTCTAATAGGCACGCACACACAGGAATTTCACAACAGTGCACTTATTCAGATGTGCACGCACCCAGCTGATGGGGGGTTGGGAGATGGGTGTTGTCTCCTGGTTGTTACCAAGCTGTTGTCATGGTAATGCAGATGGAGCTTTCCTGCAAGCCGGAACCCTCACTTTGCAGAACACACACACACTTCCACAGTTTCTTTTCTTTTTCCATAATTATTGCTTACATGTGCATAGCTTCTAAGAGCTGCTTTCAAGGTAGAACAGGAAGTCCACATTGTGGAAGTATGTCTGTGTGTGTCAAAGTGGGGGAGTGTAAACATTCCCAGGAGACACCAGACACATCTGCTAAGAGATGCTCATGAGAGATTAGCCTGGGGTTGCCAGTTATAGTGTGTGTCACGTTCATCCATATTCATCCTGAATTTTCTCGTTTAATATCTTCCACCTGCCATTTTCTATCTGTAACTGCACCTTTAACCTCAACTCAATGCTCCATATTTAGAGTATGATGTCAGACCTAACCCAGCTCTGCCTCTCTTACTCTGTCACTTAGATTTAAAATCTAAAAATGAGTACCACAGATACATACTGAACCAGGTATCATGCTCTAAAAGCCACTTAACCAAGCACAATGATGCACTTCTTCAAGTCTTGATAAAGAAAATAATAGCCTTGCAGGGGGAAGCTTTCTGCTTTTGCCTTGTCCATTACTCCTTTCTTTCAGGAAGCTTCTTTATTACACTCAGGAAACGTAATGACTGCTGTCTACCACTCAATCGACACAGTACTCCCATCTGTTTCTCTATGTTTAAACTAATCACTGTCACTAAAAGCCTGTCACCATGTGCATGCATGAGCCAGAGTGTCCAAGCTGCATGAATTCAGTTTCATTGGCAGAAGCATTAATCTTATCTAATCTAATTTGAATGTAATTATGCACAACAAAGCTATCGCATTTCAGTCAATATAATCAGTTTAATCTCTATCTGTATCACATAAGGATTTTAGTATGCTGCATTACACACCATAAGATGTTATCAGAACCTTCATAAAAATGATAATCCCATTTGCTGTTTACATGTGTGGGCTAAGCTTACACAGCTGTATTTGTACTGCACCATTTTTAGAATTCACTTTGTCTATTAATTTCGATGAAAATTAAATAAATGCTAGTTAGATTTATGCATTTGTTAAAGTATTCAGAAAAGAGCTGTCAGCCATAAGGTACTGGTCCATGCATGCACCCATGTAGCATGTTTCAGGCCCTGTGCACATACGTGACTATGTGACAGTCCCTTGAGTGAGTGGGTGTGGGAATGGGACAAGATTAAGCAAGCATGCACAAGTGTGTTCACTGCCATTCTCAGCTGCTCACCGCAAATCACCCAAAGACGCTTTAACAGCCTCCAGGTCTTTTCATAAAGCAAAATGGTGCATTAAAACTCCCACAGAGGTCTAGGGCCTTCGGTAACTCAAACCCGCTTACCCCAGTGGGATTTATTAGAAGCGGAAGAAAGCTGGCATGGAGAGAGAGGAAACTAAAGACATGTCCCCATAAGATGCGCATTCCTTTGAATTGTTATTAATAAAAAGTATTATTTTTTTTATTCTTAATCTGGACCCAGAGCCTTAGTGTTTCACAGTGTCATATATTGACATATCCATCAGGGCAACTACTGCTACTCACTATAACCATCACTACCATTATACCCATCACTGTTCTGAACAACTTCAATTTGTTGTTAGATTGATGCCGGTTTTTGCAAAGTCTCTGTCTTAGTCAGTTAAATAACATGCTGTCATTTTTTTTGCACATCTCTGGTGTTGCTGTTATGTTTCACACATCCATTACTGTAGAAATGTTCACAGCTTTTTTTTAAATTATTCTTCAGATACAGAGTATTGTATTGTAAAAATACTGTACAGTACGATACTCTTTTTTTAATTTTCCTGTTATTTTTATACACTTTTCTTAGGTGCACATTGTGTGACCACTTTTACTATAACCTTTACTGTTGTAAACACCCCAATTTTCCCATTGTGGGACAATAAAGGTATTTTCTATTCAATTCTATTCTATTCTATGTATACTCATTGCAGTATTGACTTAGTGCTTATGTTTTATAGTTTCATATCATATATAAAAAGTACTCCCCTTTTGATGCCTCTATGTTACCATTAAATTAAATTAATAATTTCAGCCTTAACTTTTTGTACTTTTGTATTTCATTGCAAAAGAAAGGACTCCTGGTCCAGTGCATCTATTTGTTTTGTCTTTTTTTTATGTACGTCTTGCCTTTTTCTCTCAGTCCATTCATGATCACTGCAGATAGCTTCTCATACTCAACCTGGATAGAATATAACTGTGTGTAATATGAGGAAAATTTGGCTATGTAGTCATATTCCATAGGATTAATCTAGATAATTTTTTTTTGTTGAAGTTTTAGATAAAAGACCTGAAGAATTGTTGTAAAGTATCTCTATACTGGATGAAATAATATTAACTCATTAATGTGTTACTTTTGTGGCAAGTGGAATCGTCTAGACTTTTATCTATTATCATTTATTTTAAACAGAAGGCCTAACTTTGTAGGTTTGTAGGCCTTAGAAGCATGACAGCTCAGTGTCTCATGTTAGAATGCCTATTTGTTTCATTCGGGAGAACTATGCCTTTAAAGTAGCCGGAAACCTTATGTCCAATATCCTCTGCGTTCTGCGCAGGTCGGGAGAGGTCAAAGATGAAAAGAGCAAACAATTGGCAACCTCCTGCTCCAAATCCCTACGCCATGCCAAACTGACTCTCAGCTGTGCCTCTCCCAGCATGTGCAAGCATGCTGTGTGTGTAGGCATTGTGAATTCATGGCTGTGTAATTTCTTTAGTGGGAGTCTGGTGGAGAGACTTCACAGGATTCTATCTTACACACACGGATTCAGTATTTCAAGTCAGTTCTGAAAATCTGGTGGTGAAACAGAGATGAGAGACGTTTTTTATCATTCATGAGTCAAAGCTAAAACTTGTGAATGGTTGTAGTCCATAATAAAACAACACAAACTTTTTTTCATAATTAAAAGTGGTACATGAAATCTAACTTATAGATTTAAACCTCTTCCTTTTGATGTTCAGTCATTATAATTTCGGCTCACATCATTCTGACCGTATAATTGTGGATTCCTTTGTGGGATGACCTTAGTGCACCTAAGCAAGTGCAGAGTGTTGAACAAAAAGTGAGTCCTTGTACAACAGAACCTTCAGTCTTCAATAAATCCTCAACAAAAAATTTACATGGTTATCTGATCTTCATAAAATCTTCATATTTCACAGGCACCAACATTTAAATTAAAATGCAATCAAACAGAGCTTTAAAAAATAATAAAAGAATGATGAAGAACCTTAACCCAGGCTACAGTAGTAAGCCCTAATTAAACTATAAATGCTGCCAGAAGCAGAGGATATGGAGTCAAATCTCATCTCAAACTAACATGCATCAATACTTTCTTGAGTATAAACCTCTCTGCACCCGCCACGGTTTTAAGAGTCTCTCCCGCGATTAAATGCACGGGAGCATTTACCAAAGGTTTATGTTCTTGTGTTCTTCTTGATAAAGCTTTCCCCTATCTTGCAGGAGGGAGAAGATGATTACACGAAGCACTGAGCTGGAAAGCTCCATGATCTCTGCCTGAAGCTAGAAGTCATAATATAAAGAGACCTTTTTTGCATTTTCTCTTATTTAAGTGGTAAGCATGTGGGAAAAAAAGGAAAGGTAAGCATGTGGTGCATTTTAGTTTGCTGGAATATGTCTGATGGACTGTCTGGTCTAACCTTACATCATGCACTGAGAGATTTGTTCTAACTCCTTGTTTAATGCTTACTCCTGCTTGACCTAAATATTATAACGACTTCATTTTCAATCTGTTCCATTTTCTTTGCAAAGAGGTTAAGCCATAATTGTACACAATCTGCTGATTTACATTCTATACATTCAGAAAATAAAAGCATCTATCTTAAGTAACCTTTCTGTAGTAAATTCTAGCCACAAAAAAAATCACTAAACCCAGAGTGCTCCATTTAATTACCAAAGTATGGTAATATATAAAAAATTATTTAAGAGTCTTAAAGCCAATTATGAAAACGACAAACTAGCAGAGATGGCAAAAGTACTCACTTTCCGTTCTTGAGTAAAAGTACAGATACTTGTGTTAAAAAATACTCTGGTAAAAGTGGAAGTACTGATTAAACTTCTTTACTCAAGTAAAAGTAACAAAGTACAGGCTTGTAAATTTACTTAAAGTATAAAAGTAAAAGTAGAAATCACTTTTTTCATGCCGTTGCCTACATTTTAAATAGAAATGATTTTAAATGAAAAATGATATAATATAGTGTACTTTTTCTAGATGTTTGTTAATTTGCATAGTTGCTCTTAAATAAACACATTCTCAAATAAATAGTTTTTTATATATATTGAAAAGTGAAGCTATGCTATCAATATATATATTGAAAAGTGAAGCTATGCTATCAAGAGCTTTTTATTAGCCATACTTGCTTTGTTTACTTTACCAGCTACTTCTGGCGTCATCTCACTCGTGTGCAATGCTGTACATTCACGTTCGTCATGGAAAATCGCCCTCTCTCCTATTTCCTCTGTGTCACAATGTTGTGTTCGATTACTAACACATTTAATTCTTTATTTTCCATAAATAGATAATTAGCACTGCCAACAGAATCGGGTCCGTATCTATACAAGTATATAACTTGTATATACAAGTATATAACTATACAAGTATAAAACATATACAAAGCATATACAAGTATAAAACTTGGTCCTCCTCCCTACACAAACGTGTCCTTTGCTAGCTCTGTAAGAACTGCACTGACCTGAGCTGGTATAGGTGTTCATCCAGTCTGTAAAGCCAAATGTTACATTTATACGAGGTCAAAACACTGTAGACTATAGTATATGTATTGTTTATCAGGAGTTTAGCGAGTTACAATAAGTTGCCTTATAAGTTCATAGATCTATACAAAACAGACCAAAGACCATTTGATTAGAATAAGGTAATATACACCCACCAATTCTCCTAATCATGTTAAGATTGTAAAAGTAAAAGTGTGCTCTTCCCAAATCCACATTTGAAATCTGTTCTTAAGTCAAATTTCATGCTTTCCAGAGAAGCTCTGATCAACTTTAGTACCAATCATTGCTGATGTCTCCAAGAGGCAAAGACAAGTGTTACTGTATATCGCTGTTGGCACAAAACCTTGTTGGGAATATCAAAGAGAGAATGCATTTAAGCATTTACAGTAAGAGAAAAGGGGATTACTCTGCATATTTAAATGCAGAGTATCTGGCAATAATGAGGTTGTACGTTTTTTGTCTCCAGCAAAGTGATTGTGTATAACAAACCTGCAATCTCAGCTCTCATCGCCTGGAATGTCTGACCGTTAAGACACTTAGTACTTTGTCTAAGTTCTAAAAAGAACAAACTTTAATTCCTATATGAGTAAAGCAATGAGGAACGCTCAATCTCACTTGTGAATGGACAGTCTGATCAGCTCTCACTATCTTTTAATCAAAAACTGAATTATAGTGATGTTGGCATTTCTTATGAGAGGATATGGTTTCCAAAAAATACAAAATATATTTGTACATTTGGGGAATTTTACTTTATTCTTACTTTCATAGAGTCAAAAATGAATGAATTCCCCAGGACAGGCCTTTTCTTTATGCATTAAATCCGATCGTCTGATCTCATATCAAATAGCAGTATTTGCATAAATAGGATCAAAGAATAAACACATGATCCCAAAGGCATTTTAGAAATGTGCAAAATTAAGCAAGTAAACAAAGAGGAGTTGGGTTGGGAGGGGGAGGTATTTCCACATTTTGTTTGACTCGAGAGCGACTGGCTTAGATTCATTTCAGGAAATCTTTGCTCAAAGGGAATCACAAAAGGTTGAATGTGTCAAAAATGTTGCGGAAAAAATCTGTTCAATTACAGGGGCTTACTGCGAGCGCTCTCTTTAGTTAATGCCAAACAATCATCTCTGGAAATGCCCATTAGAAACCAGTAAGTAACATCCTGGAGAATCAGCAACACGTTATTATAAACACATAAACCACACTTGCACACAGCTGACACACACCTTCACACAAACACACACACATTAAAACCAGCACTCTTCTTGCTCCTCATTAGTGCCCACACTATCACAGCGCTTTAATGAGAATATGAAGTCACAAACAAGGCAATTCTAGCAGCAACGCAGACAGACGTGCACGCACACCCATGCGTGCACAGCTGCCCTTCACACTATGAGCCTGCAGGGTGCGACAGGCGGGGACACCAAAAGAGGATTTGTAGTGAAAAGCTTTAGGGAGGAGAGGGAGAGAGAGAGATAGGAGTGGAGAAAAGGGGATTACATGGTGAATATTTCAGTAGTAAAAACATACCAATTGGTTTGGACTCCCCTTTCTTGCATGGCCTGACACACATACAAACACACATAAAAGGCATTAGGAGGGCCGCATCTCACACAGTGAACTGCACACAGATGAGACAGTAAGTGGGGTGATGGGTAAAGCTAATTCTACACCACAACGACCCCCCTCCAGGGACATGACTGATGAACTGATGTATAGCCTGCTGGGATGCAAAGGACCACAGCCAGTCCTCCCACTCATTTAAGCTATGCTTTACAAACATGCAAGCGTTGAAAAGTTATGCTGTAGGTTTTTTTGACTTCAAAACTAATAAGTCAAAGGAAAACACAGTGGAATACCTAGAAACTAATAAAGAAAAATTCATATAGAGAACATAGAAACGGTGCAGAAAAAGATAAATGTCAGAGGAATATAGTTTGGTAATTTAATATGTTGGATAGATTTATTACAGTTCTTCTGCAAAAAAAAAAAATCAATAACTAAATAAATAGAAATCCAATAACTACATATAACAGGGAATTCTTTAGATTTAATTAAAATGTTCAAATTGTATGATCCTAGTATAAAATTATGGCTCACCAGTTATTAAGAAACAATATCGGCTGGATATACATTATTAGATGATATTGTTACATTATAAACACCAGCCTTCATATTTAGACAGCAGGTAAGCCCTTTAGTTATCTAAGATTCAAAGCAAACAAAAAACCAGCTGAGTAGAATAAGAAGTCTCTTTAAAAAACAAAATAAAATAAGCCAATGAAACTAACTTAAAACTTTAATTAAGTCCATCGTTCCATCTATTTTCTGTCACGCCTAATCCCAGATGGGGTCTCCAGCTGTCTATGGGCGAGAGGCGGGGTACATCCTGGACAGGTTGCCAGTGCATCGCAGGGCAACACAGGACAAACAACGATTCATGCACACACCTAAGGAGAATTTAGAGAAGCCAATTAACCTAACAGTCCAGCTAATGCAACTAACTTAAAAGTTTAACTTTAACTAACTCAAAAGTTTAAAAGAAAACTCATACAAAATGATCAATTCTTTCTATGTTGTAAGATCTATATGATAAATACTTTAAGGCTTTAGTTAAAAAAAACCTGAACAAATCAGCCATGCCATTCCAAAACATGCAAACTAATAAAAAAAAGGGGGACTAAAAAACTATGTTGTTTATCTAAAATACCCCACCATTCATTAATACTATGGGTATTTCCAAGAAGAAACCTGCATTATATTACAGGAGACTGGATGGCAGAAAGGTGCCATGCTGCAAGGTTGAAGGTCAGACCAACATGCAAGATAAAGTGGGACTGCAGGAACGCTAAAGGACACAAGGTCCGGCTGCTGGCTGGAATGAAGACAGCCGAAAGCTGGTCAGGTCAGCAGGGAATCAGGCTCATACTGAGGGGGAGAGGCACTGAGATGGGAGGGGGGAGGTTAAGTAAGGCGGATGCTATAGAAGGGGAAAATAAAAGATTAATTTAAAAAACAATCAGAGCAGAAAAGGAGAGCTTTCTGTGCATACCCATGCGCTTGCCAACGCTTGTATCCATCACTGTTGGGGGTTTAACTCCACAGGAGTTGCACTGTCCCACTTAGATACTTAAAGCATTGCAAACGACATTGTTAAGCTGCATGTTTTTGTGTGTGTGAACATACAGGGGTTTGTGTGTTCAATGTTAGCACACTGCAGTCTAGACTAAAGGATCAAGTATAATCTCCCTGCTGATATATCTGATGGACGTAGAACAATGCCACTGCATCAAAAGCATAGAGGTCTTATTATTAAACCATAAACTTCTTTTTAAGATTTTCAACCATACTATAGATTTTTTTCGGGTCAAATTACATTTGAGATTTTTTGCTACTTTTTGGTCTTTATCAGAGTTACTTTTCTACACCTCAATGCACCTATAGTCTACTGTTGAAATAACCAGGAGAAATGCCATAGAATGATCTGCCTTAAAGGATCGGAGGAGATGGTTCTTTTTCACTTCACCAGTGGACACTTAGGCAGGAAGACCCAGTTTGGCAAAACAGTCTGCAACCGATAATGATGCATATATGCTGAGTAATTAACTCACACTTTTTCCTCACAGGGTCAATAAAGCCTTTCAGTTTTCCAATCTGAGATACGCCTTCACCATCTCCCTTATCAAGCTTTCTATCTTCATAAGCATTTTTTTTTTAAACTCTCAGAAGATATAATGGGATGTTCTAGTGTGGTAATAACTTATAGACTTGATAATAAATACTGCATTACTGTGTTAAGAGATAGATATAATCAGCACTCCACCAGTTAGTTTACAAGCTGTAAAGAAAGCAATGAACTGCTGCACCCAATAGCAGTGCAAATCTGATTATGTCAGCATTTTGGGCTCTATCAGCATTGTAACACTGACACAGAACTAAATTGCAAAGGAAGAATTTAAGTGTGCACTTGAAGATGAGTGAATTAAAAGATCAAATATTTCCTTTACGATATTGTTTTTTTTTTAACATTCTGAAAACAGTTTGTGACCAAAACAATGAAAATAAGTGCAAAATCATACAGTGGTGTTCTTCTGTGAATGAAAACCTAGAGGTTGTTAGAATTCAAGTGGCAAAAGAGACCAAATTAATAAAACAGTGGCTTAAGATAAAAAGAAATCTAATGTAACCTTAAATAAAACAATTTCACTTTCGATTATTAACTCTAACCTCATTTTTTTTCTCAATTTTTATATTTCTGGAGCAACAACCCAATATGTTGCAAATTACTGCAACACATAATGATCTTTGTGAAAAATTCAGTTAATATTTGAGCCAAAGCACTCCATAACATTGCTTTATCGGACAAACATGGACCAGAATTCAGAAAGCAGCGGTCATAAATCAGTGTCAAACTTCTGTCTCAGAGTCATGCATCCCAATTTCACATGGATCCTCCCTCTTATTACCTTCAGAATGCCTTGCTTTGGTTAAATAAAATCCTTGATAATGGCTTTTAGGTGTTAAACTTGTTAAATTACTTACAAGCAAATGCAAACCAATGTGAACTGACAAAGGAGTCAACATAGAGTAACTAACATAATTATTCTACTAGAACTAACTAAGACAGTTAATTTTAGCGAGAAATTAAATTAGGTTATTGTGTGTATAAGTGGTAGAATTTAAGTAAAATAAAATTAGATTTTGCGTAAGTCACAAAAGACAGAATTTCTGAACCAGCTCCCAGCAGTACTAGACAGTGTTTCTTTACCCTGATTCTGATTTACTGTCTGTATTGCTTTGTTATTGTGGACTGAAGTTTTGGGATCTCATTGTGTCAAGTGTATGATGATATATATCAGATTTAATCTATAATAGATATAATTTTATATACTTTGAGATTAATTGAAAGTGTTTGTCTTTAAAAGTTAATTTATCTGTGAATTAGCACTGCGTCTTATAAATGAACTGAATTACATTTTTTCGGCTAGTAAGTATCAAGTCTATTAAATTACCTTGATGCTGACAGATAAAAAATAAGACTTGATTTAAAACTTTTTCCTGGTGTCAAAAACTATTTTAGTTTCTGTTTCACCACTTGCAGGCAAAAGAGAACAAAAAGCTTCTCTTGGTAGCAGAGTGTTTGGGTTACTCTGTTCCCTGCATTGTGCCTGACAGGCCTATTTAATTGGGATGAATGGTGGAATAAATGGTTGTTTATAGACAGAATGAGACCATTTGTAAACAAAACAAAGTTAGAGTGAATCAAACCAATTTATATTCCTATGCTATATAGCCTCCCACTTAACTTTGAACTATTCACTGACTTGTAATTAAATTCTGCACCACACACTCTTAGCTTTACCACACGCACCCCTACAGAGTAACCCCTTGACAGATTTTTATTAAAATAAGCTCATTAGTAGTTGTTGTTTTTTTAAGAAGAGCAGATGTGTTGAGAGGAAAGAAAGTGGAAACAAGGAGCAAAAAACCCAGACTTAGAAAATGCCGAAATGTCCTTAAACAGGGTGAAACATAACCCAATATCTGGACTGGTGCTTTGTATTAAGCAGAGTTCTGTATAATCTGGTTTATGAATGTAAGAATCTTGAGGAAGAAACAAACAAAATTGCAGAAACAAGCAGAAGAACAAACAAACAAAAGAAAACAGACTAAAGGTGTCATTTTCTCCCAGAATAAGGTCAGATATTGGGTCTCAAGCATCAAGCCAGATTTAGACCAAAGTAGAAGATGACACCATACACTCTAATGTGCCCTTCAGAGACGATCTCTAACTCTCCTATAATAAACATTCATTCCTGAACTCTTCCCTACCTCACACAAACTTAAAACTCCCCCAAACCCTTGTCTCCTCCTTCATCTCCCCTCCAACTCTATCCAAACAGTGTTTTCACACAGTCTATCTGACACCCAAGAGCCTATGATATCATCACTGTCTCAACTCCAAGGCAGCTTGACATTACAGGCAGCCAGGACAGCAAAAAGGGAGCAAGGAGTGAGTCCAGAGCACCAGCCTAATCATGCATTATGTGCTCCAAATATAGGGGAACTTAAAGGGTATGTGCACTCAGAGTGTTTATATGTACTGGGTGCAATAAAACAAAACATGAAAACACTCACCTGCACCTGCATGAAAGATCCCCGGTAGAAGCAGCATGCTGCAGCCGACAGGGCACTCCACAGACTACACCTCTCCGTCATGGTGGGCTCACACCTTACTGTTCCAATCCCTTTAATTCTGCTTTTATCTCCTCTACCTCCCTTGTTAATCCCGAGAACCAAACCAAACACCAGCCTCAGTGCACAAACGCCTGTCCCACCCTTCTCTGCCTGCCTAACAGACCTTCAACATTGTGCCACCACTCACTAATGAGAATAGAGTGCCAGCTACACATCTAAAAATGCCCCAGCTGTCTGCTCGCAACATCAGCCTTTCACCCGCAAGCAGCGCTGATGATGAGAGCGAGAGATGATGCAGCTGCTGACATCCCACCCTGCACACTCCTGCCCTGCACCGGCTTCTGCTCGCCTTCCTCTCTCTGCACTTGCTTCACGCCGCTGCTAGGGATTACCTCATTGCCTGCCCATGAAAGGGGTGTGGGTGGGGGGAGGGTGGACCAGTGGGAAAGAGATGGTGGGAGGGTGGGATATGAGGAGAGGGTGGGATGCGGGGTGAAAGCTTACAGGCTGAAGCTGAGAGGAGTGCTGTTGAATTGCTGGGCAGAAACCCCACCCATCCCTACAATGATCCCCCCCCCCCTGGCTTCAGCTCCCAGAGCTGCTGAGACAATGCTGACAAAAAAAAGGGGGGTGGGAAATAAAACAGCATAAAATAAAAAAAAAGGCTATGAATGTAGAAAATTAGGGGTATAGTAAAGAAATGGAAGACATGTTTAGTGTGCGACATCTACTCAAACACGCCTGAATGGTTGTCACACTTTTACAGAGTTTGGCACAAAAACAAGAAAATGTTGTAAAGTAAATACTATTTTCATATAGTACCATCCTCGTCACTGATGTCTTTAGGGGTCATAATTAGGGCTGGGTATTTTCACCAAAGTCCTGAATCGATTCGATTTTGATTCATACAATTCTAAATCAATTAATTTCGATTCGATCTATTTTTACAACAATGAAAGTGGTTCAACTGTGTTTGAAAATACTCATGTATTTTATTTTTTCCTGTCATATTAAATACAAAATGCAAAATTGTAAATCAGACAGTTTAAACGTGAGATGTGAACAAAACTGTCTCAAAAGTGCAAACTTGTTTGTGAAAAGTGAAAAAGTAAAGCCTCACACCAGCAAGCAGACTTAACACAGCAGGCATGCATGAGCTGAATTATCTTCACTGCACAAACCATATTTGCAGCGTTATCTGTAACAACTACAGGGTGTTTGCTGGTCAGCCCCCATTTGTTATTGTCTTCAGTCAAACTATTAGCTATATTTGCAGCTGTCTGGCTTGAAGTAATCTTGAGTGCATCTTTCCTGCTCATTTGAATCTGAACGTCACACGCGTCACTATAAAACTAATCGATCTGATTCCCTAGACATAGTTTTTGCAAAAAATATAAAGGAATCGATTAAATTAATTTTTTTACCCAGCCCTAGTCATAAGGTTCGACAATAAAGAGTGAATCAGCACAATGACATGAGATTTCAATGGAATTTGTTTGAAAGGTTCCTCAAGAAACTTTGGATGGAACAAGATGCTGAGCACTGATAATCATAGGCTCACCCAATGACCTAAAGCCATGCCGCTACCTTTACTTAGGGTGTTTTACAGAAAGAGGAAAATGATTTTAAAAAAATCACACAAATATCAAAAGCTGGCATAATTTGATTCATAAAACACATAAATTGTAAAAAAAAATACTTGAAGCTTTTCTAATCTCTGATTATATTGTTTGGCAGGAGGGACCAGGCACCATAGATTTGTCAGCTTTAGAAATATCAATTTCTGATTTTAATTAAAACACAGATGGATATTAAAATAACCTTTACAAGTCTTGAAAAGTTGTTTTTTTCTTTTGCAAGCTAAAGCATAAAAAAGTCATGATATTACAAGGGGTCACAAGGACAGCCGATGGTCAAAATGACTGCATTTTAATCTTTATGCTGAAGAGCAAGTTGAAAAAACAGTAGATTAATAAATAACTTGCTTGGAGCCCAATGTTTTCCTCGGCAAAAGGATTTTTCAATTCACAATAAAACAGCAAAACAACATGACTTGTTTTAGAGGGCAAACTTAATGAGATGTGACACTGACTGGAAGAGATTTACATTTTTGCACAGAAGCCAGTTCCTTTTTATATGTGATCTTCAATCTTCCTGTGTGCCATGTAAAGCATGAATCACCTTTTAACAGAAGCTCACCTAAAAAAAAAAACTAAACTATCCTTTTAGGTATTATTCTACACGTTACCTCACACACCTCTACAGAAAATTTGGTTGTATCATAAACGCTACCCGTGTGTGCTTTGGCATAGCTGAATATAATGATGTGTCTCTAAAAGGCCACGGCGGCTGCAGCTAGACAGCTCATTATGAGCTGAAAAGCAAAAGCAGGTGTTCCAGGAATAACAGGGTGTGATTTTCACTGGCCAATTTCACACAAACACACACGGTAACAGGGAGATGTCAGGTAGGGTGGGGCCCTGTCTCCTGAGGCCTCCTGAGTGACTTTGTCGAGGACGCTTCACCATGGAAATGCATCCAGGAAACCCTGACAGCATCCAAAAACCTGACACTGCACCTAATTGGGTCTGTGCCACTGCAGCAATGCAGAATGAAGGAGAGAGATAAAGAAGAAAAGAAACATCCTTTCACTGTACTAATACACATTCTTTTCATCCAACGACCCCATGTGATCATTAATCTGCTTCTTGAATCTATGTTGTGGGCCATGGGATAAAAACTAAAGGTCACAGATAGAAAACAACAAAACACAGGATGGATTCATTAACTATGTCTTCTCTTCTTAATATAATCTCAAATCATCTACCCGTGGATTAGACAGATTACACAGCGGAGGACAGAAATAATCTCTTGAAACCCTGTACTTCTCTTGCTTTTTACTCCTATAATACCATCATAGCATAGCCAAGGGTTTATTACAAGTGGTGCACTACACGCTCACACAATGAATAGATCTCTACACACCTAATTTTTCTCATTTCTATTACCCAAAAGGATGGAGGTGAAAACTTAGGTTGATCATAAAGCTTTATATGGGAAGTCTAAATCCAACCTTTATTTAAAAAGCACTTTGACTAAACAAACACAACCAACATGGACAAAAAAACAACATAAGATAAAATGAAAATATAAAAGTAATAAGCAACAAGAGAGTAGCAATAATAAAATAAAGAATAAAAGAAAAAAGCCAAGCCTATTGATTCTGCTCTCTGGAGTTAAAAGCCAGCTAATGAGATTTAAACTCATGAGGATTCTAGAAGACCTAAAGAGGGAGATCATTCATGAAATGATTTCAGACAAGCCAATAATCATTGGTGCATTTTAAGCGCTACCTATAGTGATAATAGATGCACGGTAAATTGTTTAACTTAAATTAAATAGATAATACAGAGCCAGAAGAGGGTCTCTAAGGTGGGATGTGGAGAATGGGTAGATTAAACATGAGGAATCAAACCATCTAGTCAAAAACAAAAGAACCTAAATAGTGTTGGGAGGGATGTGTTGAAGGAAATGGGGCTCTCAGTGGGAATGAGCAGACAGAGAGGAGCTGTTAAGAGGAATGAGGGTGATGAAAAGGAGCTTTAAGGTGGGAAAAGGTGGAAAGGTTGGATAAAAAGTGGCTGTAAGGAGAGGGGGGGTATAAATCAATAAAAGTAGCTGGTAGAATGGAAAAAAAGAGACACTGTAAAAAGAGGTACTGACAAGGTGAATGACAGGGATGAAAAGGGGGAAATTAGGAGGGAGTGCGGATGGGTTGGTTGAAGGCTTGTATAAAGGAGAATGAGGGGGATGGAAAAACTATTAAATGAAGAGAGCTTTAGTGATTTGAAGATTGAAAGGGTTGTAAAAGGGGAAGAAGAGGGCAGAAAAGTGCCATGTTAGATAATACAAAAGTGGGGTTAGGTTGGATGAATTTGATGAAATAAACTTTGCAAAACAGATAGAAGGGTGGAGAGAATAAAACAGGTATGAGGTTAGAATGAATGTATAAAAGGCAGTGGGTGGGGTTAAATGGAGCAGGCTCAGTTACATTTCTAATCGCTCTAATTACTGAGTAATTAAAGATTTAAAGTAACCGGGGTGTAGTAAAAACCAGAGTTAATAGAACAACTTAAAACTGAAGATAATTTTTGTAAACTGTTACAAACGTTGAAACATTTCTCTAATGTTGATATAACTAGAAAACACTAAGAGGATAAGACCAATGCTGGTTTGCCAGTAAATATATTGAGATAAATCAAGAATAATAATTCTTTTTTGTTGTTGCTTATTTTGTGTTTATTTTTAAGAGCGATTTCAGAGAAACGTTAAAATTTTGAGAACTGGTGACTGGAAACCATATTAGATTATTTATTTATTTTCATACAAATCAAGCCTCTATAGAAGCCTGTAAAAGAACACTGGTATCCTCAACACAACCACTAAGATAGATAAGAGAAGAAGGAAAAAAGTGATCAAACAGCAGCGTGTCTCCCAGTTGTTAACAGAACCACCAGATCCATGGATTCAGAGGTGTGCATGTGTAGAAGAGCTGCAGCTTCCTCCACTCTTTCAGAGTTACATCATTGAAAGGATGCAGCTCAGAAGGAGCGCATTGAGTCATTGTTTCAAAGTGGAACGGGGTCTCTACACCTTACACTTGTTAACGTGTGTCATTTCGCATCCTCAGATGAATCATAGAGACAGATATCAAGTTGCTGCGGTGGGTGAGATGCAGCATTAAAGGAAAGCAACATTGAGTCAACATTTCTTTTGGGAAAAAAAAAGAAAACTGATGCAGAAAATGATGTATAGCTCCAAAAAGGATTTCTGGTGCATATGTTACTTTTCATTCACATCTGAAAAGATGCATATTTTGAATACACATGATAATATGTTACATTTTGATAACTCTCATAGATTCTACTTTGATTTCCCAAAACAACCTTTTCCTAAGATTTTTTTTTTGGTTGCTTCCATTCATTTATTGGGTCTGTTCATTCTCTTATACACTACGACTCTCTACCTCCGTTGCTCCATCAATTCCAGCATTTCTCCAGTCAGTCTTATCACATTCCTCCTACTCTCATCTCTCACCTTCTTATCCCTCTGATCAATAGCCTAACCTCCTCCTTCCAACCTCCTCTCCTCTCTGATCCCTCTTCTCCTCCAACCTCATGTTCTCCTCCATGACCATCCCTCCGCCTTGCTCTCACTCCAGTCCTTTATCTCACCATCTCCCCCCTTGCTCGGAGGCGGGCTTCAGTTAAATATTAATTAGTAAGCCTCATCCCTCAGGCTGATAGTGAGGACAATGGAGAATCCCTGCTTGTGCCTGTGAACATCCTCCTAATGAAAGAGTGTGTCTGGATGTGTGAGAGATAGGCACGTGATAGAAAAGGTGTGAGAGGGAGGAAGGAAAATGTGTGTAGAAGGAAAAAAAAAGAAGATAGACTGGAGGGTAGAGTTTGTATGTGCAAACACATCTGTAACTATGTCAATGTGTGTGTTCATGCCCTTAAAACAAAGCCCATTGAAGCTGTGCGTGGGGTTAAAAGGGTGCAGTTAATGATCTGTGTGTATGTGCCTCTCTGTGATTGGTTTACTCAATCATCAGGGTGGATCTCATCCACCTTCTGGTTAATCCGCATAAAACCACAGATACGTGTGTCATAACATCAGGCTGCAGTAATACAGAGAAAACTGAAGGACTTTGTCTCTCGAGATATATTGAAAATAGTATGATTGTGGCATGAAATTGTGCAATTTAAATTCTGCTGGCTGGCTCTAATCACATTAAAATGTCCAAACCTTTAAACGACGTGTTGCTGTAGCAACGGGGCACTTCTTTAGTGTGAATAAAGCAGTGTATAAGAGAGATGAATGTGCTGTAATTCTTGGCTTTGTGGCATGCTGACCTTGAAGAGGTGGACAAAATAATAGAAACACTTAAAAGGAAGGGAGCAGCTGAGACTCTTGAAGGTGAGGATTTGGAAGTGCAGTCTTTTGGGAAGTTTTTGGTAAACCATGGGCCAAATAACCAATTTTTTAAAAACCACAAAAGCTTACCCTTGAAAAAAAACATATTACCGGTATATGATTCCAGTCTCTTTGTGCAGTCCAAGACAAGCCTTGCTTGAAATAAAATCTATATGTGCAACTTAAAACATAGCATCAAAAGCAACAGTTATTTTTTAAAACAAAAGTTCAAATTAAATATTAATTCAAATAAGCAAAAAATAGTAAAAATCCTTCTCTAGGGGTTAAAAGAGATAATTTTCTAAATCACAGTCATAGCTTGGTTCATAGACTGCCTCTTGAATTATTTTTGTTAATATCATTATAATGGATATAAGCTTGCAAATACTTACAAAGTTAGAGATTTAAAGCAACAATTCAGAAATAACTTATTTCACAGAGCACTATTAATGTTTTTTGTGTGAATCTGGAGCAGTTACAGAGGTTCTCTGCTAAAATGAAAGAAAATCTGACATTTTATTTGAGCAGTAGGAAGTAACATGAAACAATTATTGAATAAAAGCCCAAACAACATCCGTCTGCCCTGTGCAACAGGCCATGTGGGGGATAAAGCAAACATGAGGAAGAAGGTGCTCTGCTGAGATGAGACCAAATCGTAAGAGGTTTGGCCTGAATGCAGAATGCTGCATAGTTAATAAAGGTTTATGGCTATAGATAAACATAAGGCAATCAAAAAATAAAGAAAAGACACAAAAGACTGCGACAAAGCTTCACTTTCAGTAGGAAAAAAGCCCTAAAGATGCAGCTAGGAGGGCTTAAGGTGGTAAATATGAATAAAGAAACATTTTGGCAAGTACAGCCAACACTATACAGTAGTTGTCACATTGCCAAGCTGTTACAATTGAGTTTAAACGTATAGAGGTGCCACCCATCTTTTGAGCATGCTGTTCATGTCACAGAGATTATCTATAAAGGAGCTTACTTAAATCCAAATTAGAAGTGGCAATTCCTGACATTAATGAGGCTGTATCATTTAAACTTTGCTGGAGGAAAAAAATCTAACTAAAAGAGATAATCAAATCACTATTGGTCATTTGACACTTAAACAGGAAGTGATATAGTTCTTAAAGGTATAGTGGAAGATATTCTTTTTCCGTGTGGATCATCAAAATAAGTGGTTCTCCTAATTGTCAATCATTCTGGTTATACGTTTCTGTGCATGCACACTTTCAGGCGTATATGTGTTGTGAGCTATTGATTCAGCCAGTCATTGAAGCTCGCCTTTCTCTCCGCTGTTCTTTGAAAATGGCTGAGGGTTGTAAGAGAAAAAGTTTCTACTGCGTGTGTGATTTGTCTATGCCGTGCTCCGATGTGGGATACAGGACCAGATTTTTTTTTGTCTGTTGTTTTTGAGCGATGGCATGCGTTTCAGGTGGTGGTCGGCCTTCCCTTTGTTGTCTTTGTTGCTATGTTTCTGCTTTTTTGGTAAAGTTTGGTATGCTTTTTGTTTAAATTCATTTCGTGTCATTTGTCTTGATTTTTGTATGTTTCTTTTTGTTTTTGTTCTTTCATTTGTTTTTGAGGCGTTTCCTTTTTGGCTTTTGTTTGGGTTTGTGGGTCTGGTTTTTTTTTCAGTTTTTCTTTGTGTGTTTTTGTGCTGTTTTATCTGTTTTTTTACTTGGGTTCCTGATGTTTGTATTTTTTTTCTTTTTTCACTAATATAATTAGGGGTATGGGAAAAAACTGCGTGGTAATATATCGTGATTTTCTGCTGCCCAATATAATATCGACCTCACACTTCCTAATATGATTTATTTTTTTTATTTAAAACAAAGAGGGAAAATGGGCTATCTCTGCACAGCCATTCTGGTAGATGGCACCGTGAAGCACTTTTGCTGAGCGCCGCAGCACCATTTTTGTAGTTGAGGCAGTCACAGTAGAAGACAGACTCAAACTCCAAACAACATGGATTCAGATGAACATATACAGCACTTGCTTTTTTATCTTTACATTCCACTCCCCTCACTGGAGGACTTGCAGAGCGACCGCTGTCTAAAAAAGGCACAACACATCACAAAGGACACTTCTCATCTCGGACATTCTCTGTTTACACTGTTGCCTTCAGACAGACGATACAGAGCAATCAGAACAAAAAACCAACCGTCTTAGAGACAGTTTTTACCCGACAGCAATTACAAAACTAAATGCAACCAAAAATAACCATTAATCATCATGGATGATGTGTGTGAGAATGTACTACCGGTATTCTTATTAGTTGTTTTGTATCAGTTATTGTTATTTATTTCTTATAATATGTGTAAATTGTGGGACAGTGATTTCTGTTTTTGTTTTTAAGCATATGCACTGATCGACGGCACTTTTTAAAATTTCGTTGTTCTTGTGACAATGACAATAAAGATAAATTGTATTGAATAAATTGAACTGAATTTTGATAGCAGGATAAAATATCGCACTATATAGTGATACTGCGTATTGTGACCTAAATATTGTGACACATATCATATTGCAACACACAGACCACCCATTAATATAACTTAAATAAATATTAATAAAAATAATCCTAGCAAATGATGCCCACCAAAATAACCTCATTGTTTCCAGAGATGAAGCTCTTTCTAAAAATGTTAATTCACTCATTTGTTTGGGATGAGGTACCACATTAATTCAGGCTACTGTAATCGGCACACACATATGCGTGCAATCCCCTCTCCAAAGGGTGCTGCTTTGATTTAATTGAGCCCCTCTCAGACGCACACAGAAATTTAAACCATACGCATAATCAAACAGTAACACACTGAGCCCCCTCACCCACACAAAAATACACCTAATATTTTATTCCAGGCAGCGGTGAAAGTCCCAGACATATGTAAATAAACCTCATATAAACCCGTCCCACCTCCCCACCCTTTGGCCCTATCCCGTTGTTGTTAAACCAAACCACTGAACAAAGCAGGAGACAAAGCCAGGCTGGGTCGCAGGCAAAAATAGATGCACACTATGGTAAAACAGTTCCCTTGAACATCACAAAGTATTAAAAAACACTGAGACCGAGTTAATTAGGACCACAGTGACAGGAGTGTTCACTATCCACAAACCCTTTTAAAGATGCTTTTTATTTTGCTCAAATGAGTCACAAAACCAACCAGTGGTGCCAGTTTCTACAGCTTATAAAAACTCAACAACAGTGTTAAATAATAAAACTGAAACCCTGGTTTTTAAAGCTTTTTTAAATTAAACTGCAGACTTCACTCATTTTAAATCAAGAGCTTATAATTTGTGTTTGTGTGTCTGAACACGTGTGTGACTGAGCACATGTGGAAAACTGAGCCGCTGGGCTGGTCTCTCCCATTATAACAGGGCGCGTTGAGGCCAACTCCTGATTTAAACATCAGCTGTCATAAATGTTTCAGAGAGGTGGAAGGAGAGGAGGACATCGCTGGCAGCTTTTAGAATGGGTAGGGAGGTGGGAGTGGCTGCTGTGATGACAAACTGGGTGACAAAATCTGTAGGACTGGTGTTTATATTGAACATGAGATATTAGATCTGCTAATGTTGAAAAAATGAGATAAAGATATATTTTGTTTCACACATGATTGTCAGTTTGCGAAGGACGGCCGTGCAGAGACTATAATCTGGAAACTGAAGATCTTAAATGACAAGAAAAACAATGAAAAAAGCAGGAATTTATGCAGTGAAAACAAAAAATGGAGCAGAGGTTACACAGAAGATTCCAGCAACAGTGACAACCAGAGGGCTGAATACAGAGGAAAGTTTGGAAAATAACAACAAATGCAGGTGGGTCCAATAGGTTACAATGTGGAACTGATTACAATGTGGAACTGCTAAGGCAGAAGAAAAGTAGTGATGGGAGGAGGAAGACTAATGAACATTTAATGTGAATCAGAAACAAAAAAAAACACTAAACCAAGCGATAATATCTACCAGATGTAAAGCCAAGTGTACGGAGAACAAGACACAAGAAACCATTATAAACTAATAATAAAGGAATTAACTGATATGGCAACACATTAATGAACATAAAAACAGGACAATGATAAAAAGAAGACATCCAAAAAAAGAGAGAGACCCAAAACACTAACCTCTAAAGATCAAAACATCTAGTTTTTGTAATTCAAATTTAAAAAGCATTCAGAAAAAAAAGCACATGTTATATGTTATATTTAGAATAAGTACACCTTAGAACATATTTGTGCCACATATCACCCTCTACTGTACATCTATTGACATTCCTTCGTTAGGAATTATGTACTTAGTAACATACAGCATATTGCAGGATGGAGGTCTTCAACAGGGGTCCGTGATCCCTAAGGGATCCGCGGAGGTACTGCATGGGGGTCGCGAAAGTTTGGGTTGATTAGACTTTTTTTTTTAATAATTTAAATAATGTCTTTAGATTCACATTAACATGAATTCAACACACTGTAGTAAACAGATAAATGGAGGCAGAAGATGTCTTTCAGTCATCAATGCACACATTTGTTGGAAAACATGATGATAGTCAGCAGCAGATAACTTTACAAATGTAAATACATCTGACTTTCTTGTAACAAGAATAATATGAATATTCGCATAGTGAAATAAAAGAAATTAATTATTTATTTGGCATATAGACATACAGTTAGGACCTATTCTGTGTGTTTAATCACTTGTAAAATTTTGAATTACAAATATTTATTCATTTATTCAGGATATCACATTTTCATTATTTGCATGCATCTCTAGTTTTTTTAATAATTAATTTTTTTAATCACAATATTTCAACTTAAATATATTGCATTTGTGGCACTATTAGGCAAGAAAAAAATGATAGAGAATGTCAGTGTGTTCAAAAACAATAATTGGTGAGGATGCAATATTTAGAAAGATAGTTTTTTCCAAGTGCTGCAAACTCTGCCAATAATGTGTTTGGCTTGCTGAATGGACTTTGATTGCTACCAGAAATAGTGTTTTTTGGATTTGTGCAGGTTTAAAAGAATATTTAAAATACAAAATCTAACAGAAATGCTACAAAAATTAAGATGATTGTAACAAAACCATAGCCATGCATTCCTGTAGGCTACAACACAGAGAGAGTATATTTAATGGGATTTATTTATATAATTATTTATGCTTCAGCTTCTTTTACAGCTTTCCAATTTACAGTACATCACTGATTCTACAACTGCCTCCCTGTCCCCTTATAAATGATGACAACATTATACAACTGCAGAGATTCTGTTTGACTTTTTTCATTGAATATTAATAATGATCCCCATCTGCCTACTTGAACATCTCAGGAGAAGCTTCTGTTGCCATGCAGCCATTTCTTTGACATGTTAGTTGAAAGTACATTTACTTTTATTTATTGAGGAGTCATTAAATAAAATTAGAAAGTTTCTTGTAAAAAAAATGAGCAGCATAGTTTGACAAATTTTTGACAAGAATCTTTATTTTAAATGTGTGAAGCCAGCCTGATTATTGCAATGTTGGACCTTAAACACAATATCAGATGCTGTTTGCCTTAAACGTAAAGATACCCTTAAGAAGAGGGGAGTGGAGGTGGTGTTTATCTATAGTCAATTTGTTGTGGACAGGAGCAGTCAGACACATTTGTTTTATAAAGGGGAATACAGGTCAGGGTCACAGGAGAAGGCTTTTATCACCTCACCGCTGACGTATGATCAATAGAGAAACAGCTCCTCAAGCATTCACTTTCCCTTCCTCTCTTTATTCTCCGCGCCTTTCTATTTTAAACACATCATCCATCTCCCACTTCCCACTTTTGATCTTTTTCCCTGAAAAGTTTGTTTTTATCTATGATGCATAACAAAAACTCCAAGGTCACAAAACAGACTCATAAATCAGGAGTTCTCAGCTCGAGTAATGTCGCCACCTGCTGGAGGAAACATTTAGTGCCTCTGGATGTGCTGTGCTGACACTGGCACTAAGAATTCAATTAACTAAATAGCAAGTTGAATTAGGCTAAATACAGAGTAAGTGCTGATATGAGGAAATACAGATGACGGAGTGAAGGCCGATACCAACAACTAAGCACTCACATTAAAATTTTGATTTAATAATCTTAGGCAGGGGAGATAATTGAAGCAATTTTCAAATGGCACAAAATACTAATACCAAATGAAAATAAAAGAAGATGAAGCCTGAATCATGTTTAACCTAGGGGGAATAAAGCTGGAAAGAAGTAAAGACTGACCTGAAGTTGTTCTTTAGGGGCTTCTGTCGGCTTCATGTGGCTAAAAAAAGGAGAACAAGAATAAGTGAATATGTTAAAGAAAAGAAGAAAAAGCGAGATGAAAGAAAGGAGATGTTCGGCAATGTAACAAGAGGAAAAAAGGCTGTCCAAACAGTGTATACCTCTGCTTTGATACTCACCCTTTTTCTTTTGTGTTTGATCTGCTTGTCTAACAGGTGAACAGTACCATAGACTCATGCTTTTTTTTTTTTTTTTTTAAAAGGAGCCTGTACTCCCATGGATGGCTGCTGCAGGCTTTCAAGTGCTCAAAATGTGGATGCAGCTCAGGCTCATGGAAAAAACATAAACCCTGCTGCGCTTCAAGGGTTGCTGATTGTGGACTCTCAAATCGGGTAGCAAACATATAACAAGAGCTAGTGATGGATCCCAGTCATGTGTCAGAGAGCTTTGAAAGTAATGCTGCGGTTACTGCTGCACAACTTTACAATACGGAGCCAGAGCGTGCACAGAGGGCAATTATACTCTCAGGCAAGTTTGAAGATCAATTGGTGCAAGTCCCAGTAGGATGATGTATCTCAGAAGACTAGGAGTTAAGCCGTGTTACACACGGCCAGAGGGAGAGGTCAGATCAAAAGGTTCATTTATAGTAGTGGGTGAGTGGATGGAAATAGGTTCCACACAGACTTACAAAGCTGCTTCTGTTATCTTTATAAATTTGCTTCTCTCCTTTTTTGCAGATAACATCAGCATCTTTCTGTTAAAAATGTGCTAAAATAAGGATTTTGTTGGAGATGATCGACAAGAATTTACAAAGATTTGAAAATGTATTTTCAGTGTGCATATATGCAGACAATTTAATTAATATAACTGTGTGCAATCAACAATTACATTTTGATAACATGTTTAAAAACTGTCTGATACAGAAAAATTCGAAACTATGTGCTAGAACTGCTGCTCAACCACATCATACAGCCTTTTTAAAAATAAAAAAAAGACATTTAAATTAGTGAAGAAAATAAAGAAAGGGTTTTTATGTCATTTTTAAGGCTACAAAATAACAACCAAAAGTGATTAAATGGAAAATATGTGAAGAGCTACATGGTGCAGTGGGGAATCTTAAGATGGACAAAGAGCAATGATTGAGCTGACATACTGTAGGAGAGAGAGCTGTTAGATAGAACCATACAGATCTTAATATAAAGAGCTTTATTTCCCACAGTAACAGAGCTAAACTAATGGGCAGAAGCTCTGCAATAACACATGGGAGTCCTGACATTCCAGCACATTAACAGCCTGTTTTATTAAACAAACCCATACACACAGCATAAATGAAACCTGATACACACTGGAGATTATTGGGGGTTTAGCTTTTGACAAATCCTGGAACATAGAAGAAGCTTCTCCCTTAAACTCCCAAAGATCCAAAGTTATTAATAAATCAGCTGCTCCAGTAAGAAACATGCACCATAAGTCCAAAGAACTCTAATTTCCCTTGATCTTTTCTTTGTTAGAGCAAATCAATGCTAAATGAGAAATCATCCAACCAGCAGCGAGCCGGTAGCTTTCCAGACGCATTTGATCAATAGTAGAAATCAATATTAGTCGCTGCCTTAAAAAGCGGAGGAATGAATCCAAGTATCTTCTCACTTTACACCCATCATTAAAGACTTTCTTTGCAGTGTAACATGCAGATGGGTACTTCTCTGTCTATGTGCTGAACAGCCACTATTATGATGACCCCTGTCTACCACAAAGCAGAAGAGCTCTACCTTTTTTTTACTAGGGTTAGTAAGAAGTGTGTATGAATGTCAGAGTTTTGGGCTTTTCAGGATCCTTTTCAGTAGATCTCAAAAAAGGGATGGATCAAGGAAACAGTATCTGTTAGAGTTTTCAAAATCAGTTTACATTTATTGTAGATTTTCTCTACACCATACATACTGTAGTCAAAGATTAAGATACAAGCTCAAATGTATACATCCACACCTATTGGTTACATGTCTCCTATAGTTTTACAGCTTTGCCACATACTTTTGTAGCAGTCGACATAATTTCAGCATGCTATATTTATGACCGGATATCTGAGCCCTTTCCCAGACATAATAGATGGATGTTCTTCTTTTTGTTTGTTTTCCAAAAGTGGTCGATCTCAAGACCTCAGATAAAATGACATTATGAGGATGAGTCAAAAAACCCTGAAACCGCCAAGTCGCAAAGAATGGAAAAATACTTTAATATGGGATACAATTTTATATCAACATGGAGGGAAAGGATGCTAAATGAGAAGTTAATGCAAGCTAATGGAAAAGCTAATTGGATTTGGTAGGATACGGTAGAAAAGAACTACAGTCAGAGGAGATCATTAAACTGTCAGGCATGGTGATGGAGGCATCATGTTGTGGACTTGTTTGATCAGCAAGGAGAGTACTTCATACACATAGAGGATAGAATGTGACTGAAATAGACAGAAGTAGTTATTTAACTATCTTTCAAAAAAGTTAAACATGAACCTAACATTTTGGTGGTTATAATACATGTGTGGTTGAACTAGTTAAGGGACATTTAACCAAATATTAAAGGTATAATGGAGGATTTTCGCAAAAAAGACCCACCCTCTCCATTTAAAAAAAAGAAAAAAATGCACATGCACAACCCTGTACCCGCTCATACTGTACAAGTTTACTTTCTAAAAAGTTTGCAATTTTTCATCTATGTACATGTAAGACTCATCACCAGTAAGTGAAACTGGGGACGAGCACATAGGACGGCCTTATGTAAACATATCACCAGAATGATTGACAATTAGGAAGACCTCTTATTTTGATGATCCACCTGGAAAAAGAAAATCCTCCGCTATACCTTTAAAGGGTGTGTATTTATATATTTGAGCTATCAGTTAAACTTTTGATTCTGTGTGGATTGGTGGAAATATGTAATACGGTAAAAGGAAACTTGTGTCCTTGCTTTTTGTTTAAGAAATTCACTGATGCTGATTATTGTAGGATCTTTTCATCCAAATTGATATGACATTCAGCTTTTCACTGCTAGGCAACTATTTTTAAAACATTATCATAGCAAAGGTCTGTTTGTTTTAATTTTGTATAATTTCATGATTGCACCGTAAAATTAGTAAAGCTTTTTAATTCAAGGAAAAAAAAAACGGTTTAATTACTTGTGAAAAAATACCTTAAGCAACAGGATTATAATTTTTTTTGTTTTATAAAATGTCTGTATATTTAAAACTCTTTAAGTCTAAGATTCATTTTTAAATTAAAAAGTGCAATACATTTTTAACTATTCATAACTTGAGCATTTCAAATTTTAGTCTACACAGCAGCTAACAGCTAAACTTGATAAGCAAAGGCATAAAAGAATAAAAAAAAAAGGGCAGTAACAGAGGCGTAGCCAGAAATTTTTTATAAGGGTGGCCAGGCAATAACCAATGTAAACTGAGGGGTGTCTGAAAGTTGATAGGCACCAGAACCTCAGGGTCAATCTACAACCGGAAAATTAATGGGCACAACATCCATATTTTCTAAATAAAGACTAACTATACTTTTCTACAACCTTAACTGACAAATAGACACATAAATATTTCAACATCTGTGCTTTCTAGATGAAAGGTGTAGTGAATACAATTCTTTTGAGGTTTGAGTTTTGGGCGAACATCTTTTCCATTGTCATTATTTATCTACTTTTATCAACAATCATTCAGCATAAAATTGATATTTACAAGTACTAATATCTACATAAATTGATTATTTAATACATTTTATTAAAATAGCTATTAATCAATAATTTTAATGAAGACTCTAAGATGATTTGCAGCAACGCATAATTTTTTCTTCACCTCATAACACACAAAATCTAGTCCTGAAAAAAACATGAATTTTGTACTTATCATCTTTAATGTTAGTATATTGATGTGCACAATTAACCACAGTGTTTTTGTTGTCAAGTAATTGTTAATATATGAAAAATTTAGATGTTTTAAATATTCCACTTGAGATTTACTGCTGCCACCATCTGTATTAAAGGGGGGGCAAATGGTAGGGGTGGCCAATGATTGGCTAAGGGTGGGCATGGACACCCCTGGCCCCCCCATCTAGCTCTGCCCCTGCACAGTAAGTTCCTAGTTTGTGGTCTGACTGGTGCAATTCTTGTTCACTACTCTGATCAAGCTACTTGGAAATAAGATAAAGGAAAAATGCTTAAGTTTTAATTAAAACCATTATTATTAGAAAGCAAAAAAAAACAAGTATAAAAAAATAAGCATTCTTTCGTTGGTCATCACAATAACAGAATTAACCCAAAATGAAAAAGTAACAGAAACTCACCAGTAAATGTCATAGCCTTTTCTCTTCTCCGAGTCCCTTTCCTTCTCATTTAACTCCAATCCATCACTTTCAATAGCTTCTTCGACTTCCTGGCTAACAGCAGTCTCCTCTGCATTTCTATCTGTGGATTGAAGTGCTGCACCTGGGCCACCAGATGGCAGCACTTCTTCACTAGGAACAGTGGGTTCAGCAGGGCTTTTTTGGATGACTGCTACATCTTCTCCATGTTCAGACTGTGTTTTGGAATCAGCTGAAGAAACATCTGGGATCTTGTCCTCCGCCTCAGCTGAGTGGACTTCTTCCATCAGAGCGTCAGTTGTATCTTTTTCTTTACACTTAGACGTCTTGGCCGAGGAATCTGAGAGTGTCACTAAAACCTCTCTCTTTTCTCCTGCAGGTCTCTGACTCTGACTTCTGGTGATGCTGCTCTTGTCTTTAGTCTTCTTGCTACTGCTTAGAGTTCCTGCAATCATAGGGTAAAATTACAGAACTTAACATTTCCAGAAAAGGACAATAAAAACACTTGCAATAATGTGTTAATTACCAATCCTGCTTTTATTCACCTTTGCACTGTTTGTCCTTCTTTCTCGTCAGCAGTCGAGGCAGCGTGCCCACATGTGTGTAATCCTGACTGGAGCGCACATAGCTGGCAGTGCGAGGTCTCATTGCCCCCATATCATCCAGTGTTGTCTCAACAATAGGACCTAACTGTCCTGAGGCAGAACATTCACCCTCTTGTCCAGACTTGGACTTGGAGGCCTTTGAGTCTGATTTCTCCGTGGAGCGGCGAAAAGAGATGTTGGTTAGGCTGCCGAACCATTTGAAACCTTAAAGGGAACAGTTGGAAAGGAGTTAACCTTGAGTATGTCCAAACAAACATATAACACCAGCAGGGATATTATAAACAGCAGCAACTGTATAATTTCATACTCATACTGTAGAGATTCCTTTTTTCTTTAAAAAATGTACATTTAAATGTTTCTTTTTTTGAAGTTTTAAGAAACCCCTAAAAAAAAAGATAGCAGATCTAATATGGCACATGTTCTCAACCAACTGAAAAGCAGAAACAGAGCTAAAAGGGAAGGGTAGCAGACCCACTCAAGGTTAACCACAATGTGGACATCATACTTTGCATCTCAACGTGCATCATCAACGATGGTGCAAATTACACAGCAGTTTACCTGCTTCATCTGCTGTAACTTCTAACTGCTCCTTTAAAAGGATAATATTAACTGCTAAAATATTTAGCTTTTCTTGGGCATTTAATCTACTTTTAAAAATGTATTGAACGCAGCTACAGTAAATATAAATCTTCATTTAACCCCAGTGTTTCCGTTGATGATGCATACCTCTATTATTAATCCCATGCACTCGGAACAGTCAGTCAACAGGGCAGACTACATGTATGTATGCAGTCCTGATACAACAAATCATTTTAATGTCTTGTTAAACAAGACTTAGACATGTAAGCCTGAACTTATTGTGGATTTCTTTTAACACAAAGAGAGTCTTAAATTAGACACAAAGGCTAAATTAGATTAAATTAAGCTTAGGCAGTTTATAAAGCTTTGACTCTGAAGATTTATGGACAGTCGGCGAGAAAACAATAAAGAGAAAAAAATCTATTTTTTTTTCTGGCATGTAAAATCCACAGACATTGGGTGTCCTCACTTTTGTTGCAGTTTGAGGAATACCAAACGCTGGCCTTACACTGAAGCTAAACATGCTACACTTTTAATCTTGCTGGTAGATTCTTAGTTTTAATCAAACAAAATTTTTTTTTTTTTTTTATCCGAAATGTTGGGCTACTTTTGGTAATCTTTAATCCAAAATATGATATAAACAAGAGATTCAAGCTTGAGCTGGATTATTGTCCTGAAAAGAGATGCTTTGAAAGACAGAGTCCATTATATGAAATCCTAATTCTACTATAAAAATGTTGGGTTTTCTCTGCTTTATTATCACTTTTAATTTAAATCAACATACAAACTAAACTTAGCAATTGTTTATGGACTATAGCCATAAGCCGGCAATCTTTCTGTAAACTAATCTTACTTTAAACTAACCACTCTGCAAAAGAATGTTGATAATCCTTTCAATATATTATCAGAAGATGGTTAATGGCTACATTAAATAACATATTTAAGGCCCATTTTGCTGGAATCAACCTAGTTTATTCTGTGTTTCTTTCAATTCTTGAGGCTGTATGCATAATTTAGTAACTTAAAATCATTTACAGTAACACGTGAAAAAAAAAACAGATTTTAAATTTAGATGTGTACATTCTATTTCCTGTTTGTTTTATAGTTCTTTTCTTTTTTTTTAACTCATTAAAGTTCCATAACCATTCCAATAAACAAATTTAAAACATAATTAAAAACCCAAAAGTTTTAGATGTATTTATAAACTCTCCTTTTTTTTTTTTTTTTGCTTCTCTAATGTTGGGAAAGTAATATAAATGAAACTAAAAGAAATTTGACTCTTTCTTTCTGCCTGTTTAGCCAAGATGTTCTATTAAAAGTTAATGTCATGAAAAGCAGAATGAGTAATTACTAGCGTGTAAATAATAATTGTTTTGTATCGATGCGTCAATCCAACAGCTGACGATCCGATGCATCGACATGTCCGCAAGAGTATCGATTCTTTTTTTTTTCCTGAGGTCTATTTTAATCCATTTGCTCTTACGTAATTTCTGACTCCTGTGCTTCGGTGTCGCTAACCTATTTTGCCCTCCTACCTCGCTACCACTACAATCTTTCTTGCACACACACACCTGCATAAACAGTAGGCAAGACAGACATGGTGGAGGAAAAAGGTGACTTACACACCCCTTGTGGTTTCAAGTCATTTGTGTGGAAGTATTTCGGGGTGTATTCTTGAGTATCGAAAATAATGGAATAGTTGGGTCAGGAATACTGAATCAAATCGCCAAATGTGTGTGATTTACACCCCTAGTAATTACAAATTATTCTGTGTACTTGATTCTCTCTGAGTCATACTCAGATTCACTAAGGGAATTTTTCAGTCAGCCTTTCGTCACCACAAGTTTGACTTGATGCATCACTTTCTGTGCCACAGTGAACATAAACCTCCACATAGAAGATCAGCTCTTTTAAATTATTATTTTTTTTTACTTCTGCAGCTAAAACATTGCAGAACTGGATGCTGTGGCAACATCTGTAAATAGAACAACAAAGCTTAACAATGGTGCCCACAGGTTCACACAAGCACAAGTTATACTCACTGAGTTTCTTTAGGCTCATGGTGGCGCCCAGCTGTGAATGAGTGACTGATGGATCAGCCGCAGCAAAACAGAGGAGAACCTGAGAGGCAGCTTCTTGTCAAACAAGAAGACGAGCTTTCTGTCAGAAATGGGTAAGGTGTTGCTGACACTATGCGCTGGAGAGCAAAACTGAGAGATGAGCAGCAGGGGCAGGGCAGACCTTTACTTCCTGTGAATAAGCTGCAAACAACCATGTGAAGAGGAAATGAAAAACCCCAAAATAAGAAGACACGACTGAAAAGCTCCGGAAAAAAAAAAAAGATAATTGATGCAATGCCAGCAGAAACTAAAGCAAATAGATATGTTGCTTTTCAAACTAAAGTGTCTTTAAAATAATCTAAATATTAGACGATTTATTTTATTTCTGACATTACATTATACATCATAAAATGTGTTACAAATTTAAGTGTGGTAATATTTTTAGCTTCTAAACGGTTTGTATTGAGGGCCATTGAAGGTACTGAAGGTACTAAGATTATGCTTAACCATCGGTTTGTCCAAAAGATATGGATTTAAATAAGTTTTTGTCAAGTATCATGATGTCATATGTGAGATAAAATGAGACTTACAGTAAATAGAATAAATTACAGCAAAGTTTAAAATGTTAATTAACTGAAGAGGAAGTGAAATGAGTCCCCAGAGAGTGTCAGGAGAACACTGAAATATTAGGAGGGAGTTTAGAATCTCAGGTGGGATTTAGAGGCAATATGGATTTTAAGCTTTTTAGTTTCTGCTGGTTTGCAGGATGTTAAAAAGGCAAGGAGTAACAAGGACAGAACCTACGAGTAGTTTCAGGAGGATCTAAGCAGACTTAACAAGTAAAGTGGCTACGAGTTTCTTAAGACTGAGGTTAGTTTCACTATAGTAATTCACTGGGAAGCTAAATAAAAGACAAGCAGGTGCTGAAACCAAATAGCTCTACTTCCAAAAATATTGAGTGATGTAAATCCAATGAAGGCCTCCAGTTTGTGAGGGATGATCAGGCGTTGGTGCATATTGGAGCACAGCTGCATAGGATAAAAAGAAAAACTAAAACAGCACAGAGCGGGATCAAACCACCAGGATCAGCATGGATGTGCCTCTTACAAGAGGAATGGAACTGTGATTAGCGCATACTGCAGCACTGAAGCTTGGTAAATTGGAATTCAGAAATATTTTCAAGTTGGATTTTTTTTTTCTTTTATTCATTTAATGACAGACTGGGCTCTTACAGGTATTTCGCTATACATATAGCTTTGTAATCAGCTCAAGTGCTTCTAACATGATAATGGGTCCTAATGATACAGTGAAATGATAATTCAGTTAAGACTAAAATGAACAAGAACTGTGAGAGGTGATGGAACATTATTAGCTGTAGATGTTAACCAGAAAAATATTTACTCTCTTCTTCAGAAGGTATGCATATAAAACTGCATATTTTCTTAAAATTATAATTAAATTAATGGGGAGTGTTGGCCTAGTCGGTTAGAGCAGTGTGCTTGTGCTCTAAGAAGGTTGTAAGTACCTGGTTTGATCCCCAAAGCCTCCACTCTGGGTTCCTGACCAAAGCCCTGAACCCCACACTGCTGCCTGGGCGCCGCACAATGGCAGCCGACTGCACTTTTGTGCATCCTCAGTGAATTAAGACTGTTTATAATCAGCTGAACTAATTGTAGCTTCACACACTTGCACTAACATTACAGCTTTGCAGCTGCAAAAACCACAAATATTACACTGCAAAGGTCTAAAGACAGTCACTCTACTCTAAGAGATAAAGTAGATGATATAGGTAACTTTAAATTTTAACGTTTTCAATAACATTTGTAATTGTTTCAAATAAGCTTTTGTTAGCATAAGATTAAATTTATACTAAGACTTTGTTCACATTTAAAGAAATTATTTTTTGAGCACATAGATGACACATAGAAAATCCTGCATTTAAACAGCTCTTTTGTGCAATGTGAATGAGTTTTTTATGATATGAGGTGATGTGTCACTCAGAGTGTCAGATGAAAGCAAATTGGATTTGATCTCATTTTTGATTGGGGCCAAAACTATATTAATTCCTGTTACCTCTAAGTCAGATAGATGGATTCTAAAGAGTAAGACTTTGCTGAAATCTTTTACATCAGCAATATTTATCCAAGCTTTCAAAAGGTGCAGGGCTGAAACAAGTAATTGGATTAATAGTGATTAATTGTTTATTAAAATAATGGTCAACTAATTAGGTATTCGATTAGTTGTTAACTGGAGTATAGAAACTCTAAAACATGTCTTTAGCTGACAGAGAAACCCAATTAGAGCAGTAATTATAGGAAAAGTATAAAAAATATAAATATTTTACATCTAATATAGAAAATGTTCCATCTATCAACTCCAATAAGCTCTATTCAGAACTTCTCAAGTGGAAAAGTTTTATTTTCACCTGGTTTAATTTGGCTATCCATTTATCAATAAATAATCAACAAATTAATCGATTTTCAAAATAATCGTTAGCTGCCACCTTGAAAGCTACATATGAATTTCTTCAGATTTTACAGAATTAGTAATTTTTTTTCACAGTTCTTGCAAATCACCTCACTTGGGGAAAAAAAAGAGATTGCCTCTGGTTTATAGGGACACATATACCCCTTTCCCACTGACCAAAAAAATCCTGTTTAAACCTTGCAAAAATGGTAATGGTTCACTGAAGCATGTCTAACTGAGACAAGCAACTCATCATGCAACCCAGATTAAAATCACCTTCAAATGGCTCGGCTCCCATCGGCATAAAGTGGGACCATCAGCCAAGGATCGACCTGCTAATTTACATGATACCATTGAACGCAACATATGGAAATCAACGCACTGTGCCAGTCCCATCTGATCTAACAAGCCAAAACAACTCTGCTGACATTCCATAAACATGGGGCAGCTCATGTAAGAGGGATTGGGATAAAAGATAAAAGAGCGAAACAATAAAGCACACTTACCACGCCTTCGCTTCCTTCCATGTTGCTCTCCCTTGTTTACTTTCCTGATTTCTGTCACACTTGTGACATCATCAACGCTAACAAAGTTAGATGGTGTCACCAAACGCTCAGCTGCGGGGGGACATGGCGCGTGCCTGCCCAGCTTTTTTTGCGAATGGTTGGGGAGGCAAATCCCAACTATTAGTGCTAATGCCAACACGCGTTAACATGTTATTTTCAGTGGGAAATAGAATTTATAGACTATAGAAAGGGGTATTTTTGTTTTATTTCCACCTGTTTGCTAAATTTCCAGCTACAGTGCAAAGACAATATGCCATTAGTATTGTACTTCATGTACTCTAAGATGTACCTAAGATACAATAAAAATAGCATGAGCATTCCTTTTACTGCCAGCCCAAGGGAGTAGTGTCCATTCATGTTTTAAGTCTCTATTCTGTTGTTGTAAAAAAAATTTTTGTTATATCTTTTAACTTATCATTTTAAAAATAATGACACTTTGAGGAAAGTTATTGTTAGAAGAAACTTGTTTTTTTTTATTATCCAATGTCTAATGCATGCACACTGTATTTACATATTATAAAGCTGTAATCCAGTTAAAATGATCTGCTGTTTTATATACAGGTTATGTTAACCACAGTTTAGTCCACACTCAAACAAAAACCTTTCAACTGACTGATTATGGTTCACTTCCTGTTTACTTGCTGGGTTCGGCTTTAGTAAAGATGCCCTTCTCCTTCCTGTCAGTACACTGCACCACAGCAGCGTTGCATGAGTATGAACTGTGAAAAGATTACTGTAAGCTGATACTCAATGTTTCAGATAGAAGATCAGAAACACCCATCACTTTTCTCCCCAATAATGAAGTAGCATGAAAAACTGATATTAACTGCTATTTTTTATTTGGGATAAACTATGTTTAAAAGCTGGAATGTGAAACAGGTACAAGGATATACTTTGAAATATAAATCAAGTGAATGTCCATTATGACTTAACAATGAGTAATTCAGGCGTGACAGTAACAAAGATAAATGGCAAATGGAAGCAGGTTGGCGCATTGCTAAAAAAAACAACAAAAACGATACAAGACTAAAGAAATGTCCTAAATTAGAATGCATTTTTATATATTATTTTGTATTTATTTTGTATTGTCTAACACAACAATGATATATATGTAAACAAATAATTGTCTTTTGGTCTGCAAAACTAAATGTCCACTTCTGCTCCAAAAACAGCTACTTATTTTCATCTCTAAAATTAGGAGGATGAAGCAATCCTGTGGTCAGTGAGTCTGAGCAGAGGAGGAACAAGAGCAGGTTTTGAGAGGGGTCTGTGCTAAGGCACAGCTCAGAGGAACTATATGAGAACATGAGATCATGCAAAATAGCATCATTCTTGAAAACTTGAAGGGTGTGAATTGTAACCTCATTAACCTCAGAACAGCATACATGGACTAGTTCTCAGCAACAAATATGATTGTTCCTTATGTGCCTAACAGAGCACTTCGCTCTCAATCTGCAGGTTTACTAATGGTTCCTAGAATTTTTAAAAATAGAATGGGAGGCAGATCTTTTAGTTATCAGGCTCCTCACCTGTAGAACCAACTACCAGTTTTAGTCCGTGAGGCAGATACCCTGTCTACTTTTAGGACTAGGCTTAAAACCTTCCTTTTTGATAAAGCTTATGGCTCTGGTTGTCCTGAGCTTTCTCTGTAGTTATGCTGCTATAGGTTTAGACTTCTGGAGGACATAGGGACCCCCATTTCATCATTTTGCTTTATTCTCTCTCTATTCTCCTTCTCTGCAGAATCTGTTAGTTTAAACTCTAACCTTATGCCCTCTCTGCTTTTTCTCAGAGTAGCTTTGCCTCATCTGTTCCTGTTTGGCTGTGACACCATCCTGAAGAGAAATATCAGCTGTGCTGCTTCCATCTACACCCTTGTTGATAGATGCTGGAGATCGGCCTGTTTTCCAGTGTAGTCATGTTTCTCTGACAGTGACTGGCTGGATGTGCTGGATGTGCTCTCTTCATCCTTTGACATGGGAGTTGGCTCGGAGCTCGTCTGCCTGGCCGTGTGTTTCCTGGACGGGGACACCTTTTGCAGATGCTTTTTGTATCTCTGCTTCTGTCTCCTTGAACCCCAGTTGGCCTCAGCAGATGGCAGCTCACACTGAGCCTGGTTCTGCTGGAGGTTTCTTCCTGTTAAAAGGGAGTTTTTCCTCTCCACTGTCACTACAAGCATGCTTAGTGTGAGGGATTGTAATTTGAGTCAATGAGTCAATGCAATCAACTGGTTTTCCTTAGTTAGAAAACTTTGAATCAATTTGACTGTATGATCTGGTTTAATTGTAAAGTGTCTTGAGATGACATGTGTTGTGAATTGGTTCTATATAAATAAACTGAATTGAATTGAATTGAACAGAGGGTGGAGCAAATCAATCAGTTAAACCTTGCTAGAGTTTTAATAAATAGATCTACATAAACTTCCTTATACTTAATAAAAAAGTGGCAAAAATAAAGCTGCAAAACAAAATAAATGAAAACAAAATTGATCCAGACATTAAAGGCTTAGAGCAAATATTACTGCACATTGAATCAAAAGATAAACACAACCTACACTAGTTAGTTTTCCCTGTTTTAAATAATAATTCTATGTTTTCAATTTGTTTTAAGACTCAATTTATTGTCTTATTGGCACCTCACCACAAGCTGTAAAAAATGTATTCCATTTATATAAATAATTAGACTTTTGGTAAGTGTCTTCCAATCCTGCTCATGTTTCCATATTTGGACGTCCATTAATTTTTTCAATACCAAATAAAAATGAAGACACACCTTTCAAATCATTCTATTGTTTTACCTTGTGGGGCATCATGTTGTATCTTATAAGATGACAATGATGCAGGGAAAGATGCTTTTTCAGTGCTCTGTGTAAAAGTAGAGGACGGTAAAAGCCTGTCAAGGGAAAAAAAAATGTTATGCTGTAGTTTATTATATTGACTCCTGTTGTTTTGTGTTGTACTGCTATAAATTGTAGTAAACTTATTGTATTGCATCATATATTTTTTGAGACTGCCTACAGAGAAGAAGCTGACGTGCAGAAAAAAATGTAAAAAATTTCTTAAAGACAAAGGAGTTTTGGTGAAAACAGCATTAATGTTTTGCTCTTTAGGGAAAACTTTAAAATTTAAGACTTTCATTTGCATTTTAAAGGACCCAAGAAAGGGGCCTATAACATTTGAGCTATTACAACAGCAAATATGCACCTTGAGTATACTTGCGTAAAATACAACTTTAAAAACTATTTTCTTAATGGACGGACGGATGGATGGATGGATGGATGGATGGATGGATGGATGGATGGATGGATGGATGGATGGATGGATGGATGGATGGATGGATGGATGGATGGATGGAGAGCTGTCTTGAATTGCATTGTCTATATTTGCCTGGGAAGCTTTGTTTTCTTCAGAATATCTGAAGTTTTAACTTCAGTGTGATTGATTCTTGAATTATGCATCTTACATCAAAGCAGAAAGACCAGATGAATTAGATAGTAATCTGTGTATCTTATTGTATTAGATTGTCTTGAGGTGTAATATAGTGTTGTATTTACTGTACCGTATTATCTAATAAGCCGACTCTGATCTAATAAAGAAGATTAAAATAAACTATCTCTTTAACCCAGCATGGTGATGGCGCATTCATTTTGCTTTTCCTTTTAACACGAGTAAAATACCTGTCAGGATATGCAAACATGTCACCAGAAAAAATCTGTATTAACTCTTAAAAAAGATCCAGGATGTCAATCTGTTTGATGCTGAAACTTCTCTCTTGTGCGTGTTTATGTGGCCAAACCGAAACTGCAAACGGAAACATCAGCATATGATAACTGACCTCAGCTGTGCAATGGATGGCGATGAAGGAAAGAGAAAAATGGGTTACATTGACATACACATTCAGTACACAGCCTGAAGGAGTAACAAGTTTCATTTCTCCTACCTTGTTTTTACCCAGAAGTAATTTGGCAGGCTGGATGAGTGTGATGGCTGTGCCTGTGTTTGCCTGCACACAAATGTGTGTGTGATACTTTAACTTGACCTTGATGAAAAACAAGCCTTCAATAATTCAGGTCTCTGTTTCCTCATAGGATGACAAAAAATGGATACGTTGACAAAAAACAACACTGATACAGACTAATGAGAAACACAAAACTAAGGCTTTATTTAAACAACATCAGAGGCATTGAACTGACTGAAAGTCATGCTATATCTTGCTATTTATATGCAGTATTATGTATTTCAACAATGGATTTCTCCACATAGTTTTCCTGTAGTTTATGACATAATGTACATAGTATGAGCCACATGCTGTTATTTTACAGCTATCGCTAAGATTTTAAACGTTTTTTCTACTTATTTCTAATGTGTTGAAATGCAAATAGTATCAAAGTACGTTTTGTGAGGAATCTTTTATTCTGTTTGACTTTATATCTAAATAAACGTCAGCAATTGGAGAAGCTGTGATCATGGTGAATTTGCTCAGATAATTCATGCTGGGGAGAAAACTGTAATCATCTCCTCTGTTGTTCTATCCAAACTTCCCGTAATTACATTTTTGAAAAGTTAGCTCCTAAACATCAACCTAAATCAATTAGAAACTTCATCCAAAATGACTTCAACAATGCATTTTTTATCTGCTATATATCCCTAAATAAAATCAGTGGGTGTTTCATTTACAGAGTGATCTGTCCTGTTATTATTGCAAGAGGACTGTTTTGATTGGAAAATGATTGGAGTTTGCTGCTGTCTTCTCTCTTTAGGATAATCGGGAACAAGTACTGTCACTATGATTTACAAGCTGCCATTGTTGCATTTTAATTTGTTGCTCTGGGAAAAGAACTGTTTCTTTTGATTAAGGAGAGTTTTTCTTCCCCAGTGGTTGAAAAAAAAATAAAACTAAAAAGTTTTAAAAAGTTGTGCATTCAGTACAGGTCTGTTTTTGGAGAATTGCACCATGAGTGTAATGATAATTAATATGCTTTAGTAATGGAAATGTAGGACTGAATTTGCAAAACTATGTCACTCTAAATACTGTGGCCTCCTCTGCTGTGAGACTGATTTTGGGAATCATCCAGGTGGTTCGGTAACAAAGATCATCACCGCAGCACTTCAGACTGAGCTGTCATCCGGTGTTATCGCTTTGTATGGATGCCGCCTCTATTTGTCCCAACACAACAGAATGCAGGAGATGAAGTATTGAATCCTTGTTTGTTATCAGGAAGGAGTTGCAGCATTACACACTCACTGTTGCACATGTCAGTCTCATTGCACACAAATCCTTTGCTTCATTTGCTCTTTGTTTCATTCGGTCACTCAGTGTCAGAGACTTACTATTTTTTGTTCATTAACTACATTTTGAAGTGCAAATAATAATAAAAAAAACTATGTATCAGCATGGACTGCATCAATAAAAGGAAAGCTTTGACATTTTAGATAGTTGTTTTTTTTATTAATATATGAAGACAATTTATTTACTTTAAACATTTAAACAGTTTCTTAAGCTGGATTTGTTTTTTTTTGTTGTTTTTTTTTTTTGCGTTTGCATCTCTTTGTCTTTCTTTTATAAATCATTTGGTTTTTAAAACAGCAATTCATGATTACAATAGTTGTCTTTTGCAGAAAGCCCAAAGCAGGCTTAAATTTACCAGAATATTTTTGGTATGCTAGATCTTTTCGCACTTTTAGTGTGAGTGTTTCCATTTTCTCCCTAAGATAAACAATAAATATTACTCCTGGGTAGAGAGAACAAGAACAAGAGAGTATAGCAATGGTCAAAAATAATACATAAAAGTGGTTTACTGTGGTAAAGCAAGTGGTTAACTTGCTTTTTGTTTTTTGTTTCTTCCGTAAAAATTCAAAAAATATCCACTGGACTTGGTTTTCAAGATTTGAAGACGTTTCGCCACCTCTCCAGGAAGCTTTCTCAATTCAAATGTGATGTTTCTTGTTTTTTGTTTCTCATTCTGTATATTGTTATCTTGAATTCTCTATCAGTATTCTACACACTGGTACATAAAAAACAGCAGTTTGTCTCAGTATGTAGTTACTTTTCAAGACAGCATGGGGCGCCAAAGACAGAATAAAAATGTTTCTACTCTTGCTGTAATGCACTGCATTGGCCAAGTTCAAACAATTAGAAATACAGCCATTTCTATATTTTTCTGCCCTTCAAATGGTTTATCCAATTTATCAAATCTGCATGAAAATAATATTTTTTTATAATTGTTATGCATTTTCTGAAACTTTGTGATTTAAAATAGACTTTTTTTTAAGGATTAAATGCAAATTCTTTGGTCACTCATAGATTGTCCCTGTATCCATTGTTGGATTTGTCAGAATGAACTGCTCTGGCCACATGTTTTCATTATACATAAATAATGTTGTTTATATGGTAATGAAAATTAATTAGATTTAATTGCTAAATCTTGCAGGCTTTCAGCATACTTGTTATTGTTGATTTATTTGCATGAAGTGAGTAAGAAAGGAGGGAGATGATTATATGATACTTCAACTTTTACCAGAGTGTTTTTAAACTGCAGGATCTATACTTCTACTTAGTAACGACACGGTAAACTTTAGACATAACCTTTCTAACATGAGATTAAGATATTCACATATTATTCTGTAAGCTTTTAACAAAACCTCACTTTATTCAGGACAATAACTTTGGCCTACGGAGAGATTCTCATACAATGGCATTGTTAATGGAAGTTGTGTTATTTGGCATTCATACTAATCTGAACTAAAGTTTAATATACTTAATTACTCAGCAATTTGCCCTTTATTCCCTGCTGATGGTTTTAACATAGAAGTCAGGAGACCACCTCAGAGTGCGCCTCTGAGTCTGTGGATGACTTGTGTGGGTGTGTATCCTGTGTCCCTAACTCCTTAATCAGTTTAGACGCCCCACAAGATTAAGAGGACCCATCTGTACCAGGTGCAGCACATGTAGCAATGCTGTCCCAAGGTGTTGCAGAATTGTCCTATTTTTTGCACAAATATTTCAAAAGTTAATAGGTTGAAGGTTCTATCAGTGATCATTTTCCAAAATAAGATGTATAAAACAAATACAATGAAAAAAAAAAAGAAAAAAAAAAATGTGTTATTGATTATTACTTATTGGTTTCAATGACTTTAAATAACACCCTATCAATTGATTTATTTGAACGGTTAGTTACAGTTTTAATTTACCCTAATACGCTATACTCTGTTCTGTCCACTTTTTTGCCTCTGGACCAAGTTAACCGGAGTATCTTGGGATTAGGCTTAACGTCACTTTAACAAGATGGAGGCTTTCCCTTTCCTGATCTCCTTGGCTTTGTGCAGTTTCAGTTCACTGACATATGATTACAACCATCTTATTCTTCCCTTTCTATTATCATAAGCATAAGCAAATGGGAATCAATGTGCTTATCAAAAAAAAAAAAAAAGAATCACAGTAAATGTGATCTAAGCATTCTATTAATCACAAGTGGTCTGATTTTGCAGTGTTATAAAAATGGAAAACATATCTGTAACGACTCAGAACAGAAAGAAACAGTATTCAGGCAAGACAGACAGTGGGATAACTTCAAAAGCGTTTATTTAAAAATGGACAGTTAGCAGATCTACAGATGCAGCAGCTAGGGCATCTGAGGCGGGTAACTCTGGTGAGAGGAAATACAGGTTAGTGTACGAAAACCTGATGGAGGATAATCTAAACGCCTGAGTCACTAACCTGTTTTAGACTTCAGTCCGTGTCCAGAGAACGAGGTGAAACCAGCCAGCAGGCTGACAAGACGCAGCTTTCACCGCACAGAGAGTTTTAGATGCCTTGAAGGACACAGAACTGACAGGAGATCAGATCCGAGCAGATGACAGAAGGCAGAATAATCCAGAGGAGGAAGTCTGGAGGCAGATTCAAGGAAGTAAGAAGGCAGAATCCAACAGGAGTCTGAAGACAGGTCAGGAAAACAGATCAGAACAGGGGCAGAAACAGGAAAACTCTCTACACCAACGGCTCAAAAATAATCTGGCACTGATGGCTCGGACCCAGCAGTTTAAATAGAAGCAGGTGCAGGTGGATCAGATGAGCAGTGATGAGAAACAGGGCAGAGTTGGACAGGTGAATGAAAATGAGCAATGAGTATTTGGTAAATGAAGGGTTAAAATATTTTTTAAAAAGCATTACAAATAGGGAGTTTTTTTATGAAACACTATAATATTTACTTTTACTGAAAAAGAAAACTGTTTACCCCCTTTCTCTCTCTTAAAAGTGATCAGATTTACATAAAATTTGTGAGTTATGAAGCCATGTGAATTAGGTACTTGGGATATAATTCTGTAGTTTTTGATTAGTCGAACAAAAAAAGAAGCCAGAGCCCAGGTGGGGCACAACAGAGGTTGAAAAAAACTGAGATAGATAATACTTCCTAGTATTGCCTAAAAGCAGTTTCTTATTTGTCACAATGTGACTATATCTTGCATCTCATTGAAAGCTGCTGATTAAGCCTTAAATTAAAAGACTATTTTAAAGTTTTGTTTAATTGTAATTAACCATTTCAAATTTGAGATCTAAAGTATTGCAATTAAAGCAAGAACCACAATTTGTTTTATAGCTTTGGTTGATTAATTCAATGATGATTGAAATAAGTTAAGATGGTTCTTAGAAAAGTAGTTTAAGATTCAATAGCATAGCAATTTTAGTGATTAAACTTCAACTTGGTCAGTCCAAATGTAAGTCTTAAAAAAGAGCGATGGGGCCTTAAGTAGAATTAGAGCTATGCACACATGAAGATAATTGTTGGTACACTACTGTTGATCAAATATAAACCCACAATAGTCAAAGAAAAATCTTGAATCTGGCATTATTTATAATAAATAAATGCAGATTACTTTTCAACCAAGCTTCAATGAAATGATTTTTTAAAATAAACTGGCCTTGAAAGAAAACATAATAGGGCAAACACACCTTTTGAGGCAATCACTGCCATCAAACATTTCCTGTAACAGTCAATGAGATTTCTGCTTCTCTCTGAGGGTATTTTGGTCCACTTCTCATGAGCAAACTGCTCCAATTGTCTCTAGTTTGAAGGGTGTCTTTTTCAGATGAGATGTGTCAAATCCTTTCAAAAATGTTCCACAGGATTTAGGTCAGGCTCGAAAAGCCAGATGAATCAAAGCAGCCCCAGAACATAACAGAGCCTCTGCCATGTTTTAGGGAGAGTATTCGGTTCTTGAAATGCACAGAGCTGATATGCTTTCATAAAAAGTTACATTTTTGTCTCATCTGTCCATGGGACATTCTCCCAGTAGTTTTCTGGCCTGTTGTCATGTATTTTGGAAAATTTCAGTCATTTAGTGTTTTAAAAATAATTATATTTTTCCAATAGTGGCATTCTCCTTTATCATCTTCCATCAAATCCACGTTGGCGCAAAAAATGCCAGATGATGTGTTCTGAAACTGATATTTCTTGAGCTTTAAGTTCATCTTTAATCTCTTTGGTTACAATTTAATTTATCCGTCTCTTTGATTTGTCATCAGTTTTCCTGCTGAAGCCACATGGAGGGAGGTTGGCTACAGTCCAATGGATTTTATTTTTTTCAATAATAGTGCATCAATAGTCACACAAACATTAAGCTACTTAGAGTTGGTCTCTTATCCTTTACCTTTAATCTGTTTGTCCATAATGTTTATTTCTAATCAGCTGAGACACCTCTTTCCTTTTCTTCATCTGGTCCATGTTGAGTGTGGTACACACCATGCTACTAAACAGCACAAGGACTACCTGTGGCCCTTAAAGTATATGTGCCGCCTGACTGATTACAAGACTGTACACACAGTGATGCTTATTAATAGACATACCTTGATCCAATATTATTTTTAGTCTTATGTTGGGGTACCATTATTTTTATTAGTTTATTTTTAAAAACTTTCTATTGATGCATGGCTGAAAAGTAGTGTCTGCCCTTCATTTGTCAATTTTCAAAGAATTTTTCATTGATTATTATTGCTTTTGTCACACAAGTTATTTCTGTGACCATTTAGGTTTTTTTTTTTTTTTTAAATGATGGGTATAGCATTTTGTCCACGTGTGTACTTTGTTTCTTCACTGCGTTGATATAGAATAAGCTATGAAGATGCTCCAAAACGTTCTTTAATGTTTAGCCTAAGCACTTAATTTCCTGCATGGCACAAATTATACCATGTGCAACAAAGTAGGTAAACACTATAAAAAAAATATCTATTGACTCAACTTTTCTCCATCAAAACTTAAAATGTAGTGAATTTTGCTAGTGGATTAAATGATAGGGGCTTATTAGTTATACTTTTGCAGAAATAACAGCTCTAGCCTTTCTATCACCTTTGCATTTTAACATTTTATATGAAAGCAATAAGACAAATATGCTTAGATGTAGAAAAGAATGTTCCTGAATATTAAAGTACAATGACTAAAAAAATAATATTGTAATATTTTCATCCTTTTTGCATAAAAAGTAAAGTAAATAATTAGCTAACATTAATTGTACTGAGATTATGCTTTCATAATGACTTAGTCCAGTCATATATGGAGGCAAGTTACTTGGAAGAAACTGTGATTTAGGTTAGTAGGTCTCCTCTTTGAAGTCTAAATAGTGCAGATTGCATCCTCCCTTTGGATTGTTCTGCTCTTAAGGATCTGCTGGCAACTGCTTGTCAGTCTGCTCTGCTTCAGTCCTGGAACTCTGTGAGGCTCGCTCTGCATGCTGTGGAGAAGTCATCCCACTGGTTTCCTTTCCTTCCTCTGGTCAGAGGCAGAACCAGGTTAGTGACTAACATGTTTGTTTTCTTTTCCCGTCTGAGTTTCATGGCCACTAACCTGAGTACCTATCTCTACATAGCTTTTAGGAAGTCGGTCCCAGCTGACAAGCCTCAAAATTCTGAGCAGTCAATAAAAGCGTTTTAACTTTAAAAGACATCTGATCTCTCTGCCTGAACCCTGGGTCCTAATTTTTGAGCCATTACACTCTGAAAACACATGAGAGACATGTTAGGGATCCAAAACACAAACATGGCATGGACGAGCTTGAATTATAAAATAACTATTATCTAAAAACGTTTATACAGTATCTACTTTTTCAAATTGAAATATTTCATCTAATCAGCATCTGGAAGCTTTGGTTGTGTTTACCCTGGTTCTCTTTGTCTGATATTTACATGTATTTTAAATGCTTAGATGTGACAAAAGGTAGAAAAAACTGATCTGTAATAAGGAAAACTGAAGTAATATCACTTTTACTATGCATAATCATACTTCTATGGCAAAAAATATATTGATGCATCACTTTGTACATGGTTGCTGTTATTTTTCCCCCATAAAAGCAATAATAAGCACCCTTTTTTTTTTTAGCTTTAATTATGTCAAGCATATTCTACTCTCTTTCTGCAGCCAGTAAACAGGTGCCAATTTTCTGACAAAAAGGTTAAAATACTTAAAAAGGTTAAAATATTAAAAAAGCATTTAGTAATAGCTCCTTTGTGACTTATTTTCTCTGACAATGGCTAACATGAACAAGATTTGGTTAATTTATTACTTTAAAATTTTAGTGTTGCATTTTTTGGCTGTTTGTTATAATGTTAAATAAACAATAAGCATGCCATAAGGCAGCAGTGGTGAAGTCAAATTATGTATTTTGTCCGTAGAGATTCATGAAATGTGTCACAAGGCGGCTATTGCATTTGCATAATCCTCTGTTAATGTTTTTTCTATCTGCATATTTGATGATGTGAGCATATCTACAGTGGGAATGTTGTTAGCATGAAGTGTCTGATGAGGCTGAAAGAAAAAAAAGTCAACAAACCTGAACGTTTCTATAAAACTGTAAAAAAAAAAACAGGCAATATCTTCGGCACCAACTTTTATATCTTATCTGCAATAATATTAAGCTGCTCACTCCATATTTTGCCCTTATTTAATCGTGCTTTACTGGGATTTTTGTTTTAATGACCATTTCTCGTGTTTTAATTTCTTTTTCGTCAGTTCCCTGGCAGATCTTGATGCTGGCTGCCTTTTAAACACAGCCCTCTGAATTATGGTTTATGGCCTCCACACCCCCCAAAAACACACACAAACACGGACACTCACACACAAACACACAATTACATGCATAGAAAGATGCATGTAAAATCGTATTGTTCCACCTTGAGTGTCCTTCTTCATCGCTGACAGAGAGGGAGGTGACAATGAGAGGGGGGCAAAGGCAGATGGGGGAGGTGCAAAGTCATCAATTATTTATGGTTGAAATCCAATAAGAGGAAGCAGTTTGGATAGGGTCTACTGTATATTGACTAATATAAAGAGTCCGTTTGATGTGGCACTGATAATACTATAGTTCTTATAAAACTAAGCTGAAGTAAAAAAAAAAAGCACTATTTGTATTCAGTTTATCTTAAGTTTTTCTTTAAAAAGCCCTGAACTTTAATTCTTAATATCTTAGATAGAATAGAGCAAATAAAACAATCCATAGATTTAAAAAAAAAAAGAATGGCATTTACAGTAGGACAGCAAGCTAAAGCTGTCTCAACATATGTGAAATGTGAAGAATAATCAAATTGACTTTTGCTTTAAAAAAATTTGTAATGGATGGCACGTCACTTTCTGGGACACACAAGTCATTTCTGTTTGTTTAATACATTGTCTGCTGCCCTTATTTGCATGTTAATTTGAATTTTGTAGCAGCTCGTTAGGGAAACTATTTATATCTGCTGATTTATGGACATCCTTACGGTTTTAGATATTTTTTGCGGATCCATTTTCACTAATTTGAAGTATTGATTTTAAACAAGCTATTCATAACATACAGTTTTTCACATTTCAAAATCTTGGCTCTCTAAGTTCACCTTGTGTCACTGCATATTATTTAACTGTTCCCTTATGTACAGGTATTTGGAGGTCCAGCAAAAAGTTTTAATAAATCTTGTGCCTTCATTCCTTTGTAAAAAGCTTATGGATTGATTGCGTCGGTAATGTCTAAAATGTCTAAATAAACAAATAAAAGAATACTGTTATGAGGCTGAATATCAAGTATTGACAATATTTTCAATACATTCAAGTACAATTCCTCTTTACTAGATCTGATTTTTTTAACACATTCAATACGGAATTGTTATACCTTTGATACAATTTCGGAATAGATACTTTCATTGAAGTAATGGCCTTTGTTTAACCAGAAATACAAAGTCTGTTATTTTTCTAATTACCTATTTAGTTATTAAGAAGTGGGGGAAAAGGGGTAAAATGAAGGAAAGAGGTGCAATCCGTCCAGTGCATCCAGTGACCTTGAATTCCACTGTGGATGAATGATACAAACCATCCCACCTGTGAGGCAGATGACTATAATCTCTCTTATCCAGAGTGCAAAACTGGCAGCATATTCTAAATACATCCCCAGCATCTCTTGAGGCGGGGATATATTGGGACAATGTCCTTTCATTCATCCCTGGGGATTGTTAACAGAGGTAGAAGATTTCAGTACAAGTGTTTGTGGCTGGGGATGTGCTTGGGTGGATACAGATATTACCAACAGGAATGGAAAACACAGCCTCTTTTCTAGGATGACAGGAATAAGCCAGACACTGCGGAATTAGGTACATTCGCAATAAACATCAGGGATGACTACATATTGGACAGTCAGAGCAAAGTGGAATGACAATAGGTACCATGGACACAGAGATGCTGTTGAGGATGCCACACTTGGAAAAAACTGAACCTTTCTGCTGATTATGTTGAGTTAACCA